>NW_028317933.1:1827500-2010000 GCF_062004578.1 Staurois parvus | reverse complement strand
TCACAGTGAATTGCATGGACTCTGCATTCATCGCTTCCTTGATAATATAAATGCTGAACTGATATTAAAACATATAAAAAAAACAAAAATGAGTGCAAATCTGTATTCATTGAAGTGGCTGTAAAGGCTCAAAGTTTTTTTTACCTTCATGCATTCTATGCGTGAAAGTAAAAAAAAAACCTTCTGTGTGCAGCAGCGCCCCCACCCCCCCTAAAATGTATCTGTGCCCCAAAAGGTCTCTCCCTCCTCATTGTCTGAAACAGCAATGGTAGCCATTGGCTTCCACTGCTGTCAATCACAGCCAGTGAGGAGAGAGCAGGGCTGAGTTCTGTGTGTAACTGGACATATGAAGCAGCAGCTCGGTAGTGAGTCTGGTCAGGTGCCCCCATAGCAAGCTGCTTGCTATGGGGTCACTAGGCAGGAGGGAGGTGCCTGGAGCACCAGCGGGGGACCTGAGAAGAGGAGGATCGGAGTTGATCTGTGCAAAAACATTGCACAGAGCAGATAAGTGTGACATTTTTGTTATTTAAAAAAAAAAAAACAAGCCTTTAATATCACTTTAATAAATAATTAAATATATTTATTGCAATGTAAGCAGTGCAATTAACTACATTTGAGTAGGCAGCAGCTCTGTACAGTAGAGATCAGACTGGAGGAGGAAGGATCAGCACAATTAGCCAATCAGATGTGCTGCAGTGCTCATGTCCTCAAATAGACATGCCGATTGGAGGAATGAGCAGAGTGACAGACAGAAGAGCTCATCAGTCTCCAGCCTCTCCGTCACTCTCCAATCACAGGTTGGGGGAGGGACAAGATCTGTAAGTGTTACCTAACTGAAGCATATAAAAATCGGGTCTCCTATTCTGCCAGGCAGGGCTATGTAAATCTCAAAACTGGATGGACAGCAATGCAAATCTTTTCCCAGGTAAAACAACTCCCTCACATGTATTTCATCAGTTTATTGACTTGTTTGTCAGGAGTTCAGCAACTGACTCCACTTACATTAAGGGATTCTTTTAAAGAACATCACCACCTTCATGACAAATGTGAAGTGTAAAAACGAGGTAAATGAAGAGTACATAGTTTTTATTACCTAGCTTGATCTCGATTACTCCAAATTCTCGAAGTGTCATTTATATCCAGAAGCTAATAGTCATTTTTTCTTTGTTTGCTGGCCTTGCATAACGTGTAAATACAGCTGTGTCTATAGAATCCAGTTGTATTTACTGAATGCACCGAATGCATAGGCACTGTTTGCCATAGACACAGCTGGGACTACAGTTCTGGCATTACAAAGAAGTAATAAATACTGCGAATAAAGTTAGAACTCATTTACTTTTGCAGTTTGGGTCTCTGGTTGAGTCATATTCTTACTACTCAACAACTGCCCCCCCCCCCCCTCCATAAGCCATGAAGGCAGCTGGATGTGGATGTATGCATGTCATGGGCACAGTGCTTTGCCTTGTGGCCATAGCAAAAGTTATATATATAACCTTTTTGTGATATATTATAATAAATAAATTAAATAAAATAACTTTAAACATGAAGTGTACAATAAAGTCCAACAAATCAAAAAGGTGTCCAAAAAGAATGTCCAAACAGTGTCCAAAAAGGTCCCAAATTTTCCAACTTTTTCATCCAATGGAAGGATTAACTCCTATTCCATCCAATACGCACCTCAAAGTAAAAAATATAAAAATCTAGTGCATTACCTCAATAAATAAAAATAATCACCCCGTGCAAATCACAATTCACTTCAAAAACATATTGTGCAAAAAAAAAAAAAAAATTTAAATAATAAATAAATAAATTATTTAAATCCAAATTGCTTTCTTATAGTGCATATAATCACACAAATCAAACTGTGAACACTCTGTGATCACTGCAACTCAGTGTATACCATTAACCAGCACACAGTAGTACTGAATGCTCTCTAGTACTAGTTACCCTCTATGAGTATTGAAAAGCTTTAACAATACTATGGATCAGTAATCCTCCATTTTCTCTTCAAAGCTATTTTTCCAAGGTCCTCAGAAAGATAAGAATGGTCTCAGGACTGATATTCAAAGCATAGGGATAATTTTTTATTGATCACTTACATTAAAATTAGAAATTTTCAGCTCCAGACATGGTTCTTAGCAAATTCCACCAAACACTGTAGAAAACCATGTGTGGATAACCGACAAAATGGCCGCGGCGACACCTCCGGTCTGCGTACGTGCGTCTTGACGTCACTCCCCTAACGCATTTCGTCACTTCGTCTGAAGGGATCTGAAGACATGGCAAAAGTTGTACCCCATGTCGTGTTCAACAGGTAGTTCTGCTGCGAAACATGACCCATTCAATGAATGGGGCCATGCTGCTACCAACCTGCACCCACCTTGTGGCACAGTGGTGTTGCAGTTACAGGGTTATATCACTTTTTTGCTGCCTGTCAAACACCTCTGAAAAGCAATCCATAGTAGTTCACTTTTCAGGGGTGCAGCAGTGAAAGCCAAACGTGATGGTTGCACTGGCCTCCTTTACAATATATTTGTTTATTTTTGAATGCATGTGGGTTGTAAGATGCAAAGTGAAAATGAACGAGCGCTGGGTGAATAATAATGTTAAATATTAAATAATAAATAAATAATGTTAAATAAGAAGGAAAACCTCTAAAACCTCTAAATGTGATATATATAGATATAAATATGCAGCGCTAAAAGACAATGAATAATCACAAATTAGCGTAATGATGAAAATGGGCATATAAAACAAAGTTTCAATGGCGTTCAGAGACGCTAAGGAGCATATTAAACAGTCTCATGTGCAAATCCTGGAAGGTGCATAAAGTGACAATTGTGATAAAGTCAATAGGATCAAATGATGTGAACATCCGTGACTCCAGTGGCTGTGACAAATGGATATATATTGCACTAACCAGATAGTGCAATCACTTGCGCATTGAAGTATATAAGACCTACTCCTAGGTGCTCAGGATCTGGAACACTGCAAATGGATGAAGTCATCAGGGCAGCAGAAACCACCTGGTGTCATACATCCAGGACAGGTTACCAGTCTCCAGCCATGCAGGTCTCAGCCACCAGGGGCATCATACATATATGCATATGTCAGGTCTGGAAACACCTTCAAAAAGGGGGCTCGCAGGAACAAACAGGCCCAAAAGATAGAAGCTCCAATGGTGTAGTAATTTATTAGAAGAAATTACTTCAAAAGCAAGTGAACATGAACTTACATTCGGGATTCCAAGAT
The DNA here is from genome assembly GCF_062004578.1 of Staurois parvus. Classification (NCBI taxonomy): domain Eukaryota; kingdom Metazoa; phylum Chordata; class Amphibia; order Anura; family Ranidae; genus Staurois; species Staurois parvus. The sequence continues at coordinate 2,006,748 of NW_028317933.1, read as the reverse complement.
GGCTGCCGGCCGTCCATACAGGCCGTGCGGTGTGCTAGCAATGGTTAGGGGCACCTCTCTATAAGATGCTGCTAATTTGGAGAGTGAGTTGTGCACTCTAGTCCAGAATGTGGCTCTCTGAAGGTAACTTAACCCCTTGGCGCCGGCGCCTCCCGGCCCTTTAAGAGTTTCAGGAGGGCGGGTTTTGAGTCATGTGGCCGCCATGACACACCGTCACGATGGTCACATGATCTGGAAATGTCCAGATCGAAAGAGGAGATCAGGATCTTTCTGTGAGTACCAGACGTGTGCTGGGAGCACACTCACAGCACATATGTTTTCTTGTAGTAGAACGCAAATGTGCTGCCACTCGGCGTCTAGGCCCAGATGCCAGGAGGCCGCACATTTGCATTTGGCTGGCGCCAAGACGTTAAGCAGCCCTTAAATTATGCAATTTTCTTTCCTTCTACCATGGGTAGAAGGAAAAAACGTTGCTAGATTGCCCCATCAACACAGTCAATGGCGGAATCCCTCCCACTGCCGGGCTACTGCTGCCAGGGAGCCTTCCATGCCGGCAGTACACATTGGTCATGGGTCCGGTGTCACCCCGTATAGGTTACATGCCGACGATTCTGTGGGGATCGTCGGCATTCGACCTATACGGGGTGACACCGGCGTAGCGGCAAGGTGTGTCTCCCATGTAGATATGTCCCCCCTGAAGCAAATTGGCATGGAAGGGGTTACTTCACCAAAGGTACATGGTCGATTACAGTAGTTCTATCATTGATTTATCATGCCTGAAATCGGGACATGCGCAATTGCTTCAGGGAGGACATATCTACATGGGAGACACATCTTGCCACTACGGACCCACTCCAAGAAAAGGTAAGTTGTAAAGAAAGTCGATGATCCCCGCAGAATGGATCGGATCTGCGGATTGAGCATAATGGATCGGAGTCATTATGCTCAATCCGCAGATCCGATCCATTCTGTGGGGATCGTCGGAGGGGGTGTCACCAAGTGTTACCACACCGGGTGACACCAACCCTAGGGACGCCTCTAGCTGGAGGCTATAGCTGCTGGCAGTGAATGCATGAGAAAGATCCATCAGGCTGGTTGTATTCAGTTGATTGATGGGTCAGTACAACCAGCCTGGCCATAGATGGATCAAATCTCGGCTGGTCCCTGCTGAACTGGCCGAGATTTGATCCATCTATGGCTGGGGTACTGTGAGCACATTGCATTGTGAGAAGTGAAATGTGGACAGATAGCTTGACTTGTTCCAAAAATTTACTCAAGTTTGAGGTCCTCCACAGTGCAAAGGAGAGGATGAAATTGAGAAATATGTAGGTATCATATGGTGCCTTGCAATAAACCAATACATAACTTATATGTCTACTTTAAGGCTGTATGATTCTAGAACATTAGGCTCCAAACTGAGGCCTGTGGGCTGCATGCTGCCCTTTGCGTGCCTTCATCTGGACCTTAGGGCACTATTTCTTCTACTGACATGAGGCACCATTCCTTCCACTGACACCAATAATGGGTCACTATTCTCCTGACCATCACCAACAATGGGGCACCATTCCTTCCACTGACACCAACAATGGGGCACAATCCTTCCACTGACACCAACAAGGGGTCACTATTCTTCTGACCAACACCAACAAAGGGGCACTATTCCTTTGAATGGTAGCAACAATGCGGCACTATTCCTCCCACTGATACAACAATGGGACACTATTTTTCCAAAAAATACCAATGATGAGGCACTATTTCTCCTCCTAATGACCACATGCGCTATTTTCTTACTCCCACTGAGAGCCAATCCTGAATTGCTGGGACAGTCTAAAGGCCAGTAATCTACCCCTTGTTAGGAACGTTTGGGGACTGTTGCCCTAGAACATGCCCAGCCGTTGTAAGTTAGGAGTCAGCCATACTGAAAGCAGAGGCCATATTTAGTCGCAATGCTTTCTTTTTTGTAACTTTTCACAACTGCATGTGATACTATTCTTTTATCATAATGAAAATGTAACTTGTATGCCCTCTGGAGACATAAAGGGTTCATCAAATCAACATCAGTGAAGGAAGCTGCCCACCTGATGACCCCAGTGACGTACCTACCCTCTCCCTTTTCACCGCATCAATCCCAACATCAAGAGTGCCGACTTATCAAAGGGGTTGAAACATCGAGTCCTTTTAACTACTTTTCATAATGAGAATGTAACTTTTATGCCCTCTTAAGATGCAATAGAGTCATCAAAGAAACATCAATAAAGCAAGATGCCCCTCTGATGATGTCAACCCGATGACCCCAATGATGTACCTACCCTTCCCCTTTTCACTACATCAAACCCAACTTCAAAAGTGCGGACTTACCATGGGGATTGAAACATCAAGTCCTATTAGTTCTACTACTTTTTTAATAATGAAAATGTAACTTTTATGCAATTTCAATGAGTCTTGTGCTTCAAACATACATTTACTAGCTTATATACCTAAAGCAAGTTATAGTAACATTGGTGGATAGATAAAGATATCATCACTAAATGCCTATGTAGGAACTCAATATTTTGTATTCTGGTGAAGTAAGGAGCAATATAACCAGTTTTCTAAACAGGTATGCTAAATGTCAAATATATATTTGTGAGTGTTTAAATGGTTTTCTGTGCTAAGTTTGAAAAGTTATTGTTATCACCCATATAATGATTGCCCCATGTAATTTGCCAGCAGGCGCCATGTCATAGCTGAAAAATAAATAATTTGAGCATTTAAAGTGCATCCAGAAAGTATTCACAGAGCTTAACTTTTGCCACATTTTGTTATGTTACAGCCTTATTCCAAAAAGGATTACATTAATTTTTTTCCTCCACATTCTACAAACAATACCCCATAATGACAACGTGAAAGAAGGTCGTTTTGAAATCTTTGCAATTTATTAAATAAAAAATGAAAAAAACACATGTACATAGGTATTTACAGCCTTTGCCATGACACTCAAAATTGAGCTCTGGTGCATCCTGTTCCCGCTGATCATCCTTGAGATGTTTCCTAAACTTGATTGGAGTCCACCTGTGGGAAATCCAGTTGATTGGACATGATTAGGAAAGGCATAAACCTGTCTATATAAGGTTCCACAGTTAACAGAGCACAAACCAAGCATTGAAGTCCAAGGAATTGTCTGTAGACCTCTGAGACAGTATTGTATCAAGGCACAGATCTGGAGAAGGGTACAGAAAAAGTTCTGCAGCATTGGAGGTCCCAATGAGCACAGTGGCCTCCATCATTCGTAAATGGAAGAAGTTAGGAACAGCCAGGAATCTTCCTAGAGAGGGCCGCCTGCACAAAATGAGCAATCGAGGGAGAAAGGCCTTAGCCAGGGCGGTAACCAAGCACCGATGATCACTCTGAAAGAGCTCCAGGGTTTCCCTTTGTAGAGAGAAGAACCAGAAGAACAATCAGGCCTGTATGGCAGAGAAGCCACTCCTCAGTAAAAGGCAAATGGCAGCCTGCTTGGAGTTTGCCAAAAGGCACCTGAGGAACTCTCAGACCATGACCATGAAACAAAACTCTCTGGTTTGATGAAACAAACATTGAACTCTTTGACCTGAATGCCAAGTGTCATGTCTGGAGGAAACCAGGCACCGCTCACCACCTGGGTAATACCATCCCTACAGTGAAACATGGTGGTGGCAGCATCATGCTGTGGGGATGTTTTCAGTGGCAGGAACTGGGAGACTAGTAGGGATTGAAGGAAAGATGAATGCAGCAATGTACAAAGACATCCTTGATGAAAACTTGTTCCAGAGCGCTCTGGGCCTTAGACTGGAGCGCTGGTTCATCTTTCAACAGGACAACGACCCTAAGCACACAGCCCATATAACAAAGGAGTGGCTATGAGCCAACTCTGTGAATGTCCTGGAGTGACCCAACCAGAGCCCAGACTTGAACCCGACTGAACATCTCTGGAGAGATCTGAAATTTGTTGTGCACCGACGCTCTCCATCCACCCTGATGGAGCTTGAGAGGTACTGCAAAGAAGAAAGGGAGAAATTGCCCAAAAATAGGTGTGCCAAGCTTGTAGCATCATACTCAAAACAACTTGAGGCTGTAATTGGTGCTAAAGGTGCTTCAACAAAGTATTGAGCAAAGGCTGTGAATACTTATGTACATCTGTTTTTTTTTTTCATTTTTTGTTTTTAATAACTTGCAAAGATTTCAAAACTACTTTGACATTGTCATTATGGGATATTGTTTGTAGACTGTAGAGGAAAAAAATTAATTTATTCCATTTTGGAATGAGGCTGTAACATAACAAAATGTGGCAAAAGTTAAGCACTGTGAATACTTTCTGGATGCACTGTACAGTATATTTGAGCATTTATACAAGATACAGCACTGAAGAGATCCCAAAACTACCCAGCTTTAAAACAGCCATCCTTGCATGGATAAATAAAAAAAAAAAAACAGAAGGGCTAAACAGAAGGTTTCTTAGAAAAAATGTTCCTCCACCTTTCCTTCAGGGCTGGCCACAAGTATGAAGGCCAAGGAACATTATATTTATTGCTGAAAAAATCATGTGAGTGCAACAAGTTAGCGACATTAGAGTGTGGTTGACTTGACACATTGGTGTTGGTGTCAGCAGTTTAATTCCTGTTATGTATGTGCTAACAAAAGATACAGATATATACAGACAGAGAAAGAGAGAAACACATAAAGATAGATAGATTTACTATTATTATTATTATTACACAGTATTTATATAGTGCCAACAGTTTGCTCAGTGCTGTACATTACAATGGGAGACAATACATAAGACAGTACAGTAACAATACAATGAAATACATGAGGGGTTCGAGGGCCCTGCTCCTCGGAGCTTACAATCTAGGAGGGAGGATAGATAGATAGATAAATAGATAGATAGATAGATAGATAGATAGATAGATAGATAGATAGATAGATAGATCTCTCAAATGTGTTAGGTGATGAGGTTTAGCACTGGGGCCTTCAAAACTCTGATGTTTCAACCACACATTCTGAATCATGTATGTATAATTAAAAAATACCTTTTGGACCTGCTAGAAATCCACTTAGCTCCTAACTGTCTGAAGTAAGCTGACAATGCTGTCTCTTCAGCAGTGAAATTCCAAGTAGTTTTGTCAGCTTTGCCCTTCTGGACTGCTCCTTATTATATGGACATGATGGGGTTTATTTACTAAAGCTGGAGAGTCCAAAATCAGACTCCCTTCTGCATAGAAACCAATCAGCTTCCAGGTTTCATTGCCAAAGCTTCATTGAACAAGCTGAGGTTAGAAGCTGATTGGTTTCTATGCAGAAGGGAGTCTGATTTTGGACTCTCCAGCTTTAGTAAATAAACCCCCATGTGTTCTGTAGGCCAGCAATGAATTGAAAGAATTGAAAACACTGCTTTAGATGACCATTTTCAACCAAGGTTCCATGGAATCCTAGAGTTCCTCCAGTGTTTGCTAGGGGCTCCTTGAGCTGTGGCTGGTTGGCCTCCCATTTGATGGTGCCTGAATAATTCTTGGAGTCAAATCACTTGGTATAGCCAACTGCATGAACCCAATGATCTTTTTAGTTGTCTGTAAAGGTGGCATTCTGACCAGCACTGTAGGGTGGCATTCTTCTCACTAGACACCAATGTAAGGGGCATTGACACACTGACCACCAATTAACTGGTTCTATGAGGAGTTCCCCAAAACCTGATAAGTTCAAGGGGTCCTCTAGGGCAGGGATGTCAAACTCAATTTCATCATGGGCCTCATCAGCATTATGGTTGCCCTCAAAGGGCTGGTTGTATCTGTAAGACTAGATGTCCAGAGCACCCCCCCCCCTTACATCATATGTCAAGAGCCCCTCACCAGCAGAAGTCAAGAGTCCCCCACCCTCCCTTACATCACAGTGCACCACCCTTACCTTTTTTGCTGCTTTCGGGAAGAAGCTGGGTGTGGAGCTGGGAAGCAGAAAGGGCAGAGTCTGGAGGAGGACCAGAGGAGGGCTGAAGTCAGCTGCCAGAGACTGCTGAATACTGAGACCAGGGAAGGTGAAGAAGAGGGGGTGCTGCGGCTGGAAAGAGAGATGCAGGATCTATAGAGTTCTATCATCCTCTCTGCTGCTGACTGTTGAAGAAAGATAGGGTTGGTGACAAGGGGGGGTGTTTGCAGTTGCAGGAGAGGTGCGAGGATCACATGAAATGGCCTGGATGGACGGATTTGGCCCATGGGCCTTGTGTTTGATACATATGCTATAGGGTAAAAAAGTTGAAAAAGACTGGCTTGGGATCTCAACCCACGGCAGCATTGTCATCTCACTACAGGAAGTTAGGAGCTCATTTTCAATCAGGTATTTTCAGCATTTGCAGCATTTTTAAAGAAATACATGGGAACATGTGTATGTATTTTTTATTTTTAATTTCTTTTTTTTTCCAAACACACACCTAAAATTGCAATAAGTCCTCAAAATAAAATATGTGCTCACAATATGTGGTTGGTAGTATGATCACCTGATTCTGTGATAATCTATTACCATTTTATAGGAAATTTATCTGAGTTTTTTGGTACCAGCAGAATAGACTAAAGCCTTGTACACACAATGAGAATGTCGGATGAAGAAAAATGCTTTCAGAGCGATTGCCTGATAATCTGATTGTTGGTACACAGCTTTCGAGAGCTAATCATGACAGTTCATGCGGAAATATCCAAAGGGACAAGCTCAAAAATTAACAATTTTTGTGTAAATAGTATAGTATTTGTATGAAAAAAATTGTGACCAAGACTGTTCATACTCGTAAACATAGAATACATTACAATAGAATACATTATATCATTTCCGAAGTTGTATTCTGTTTTACGAGATTTTTTTGTAACTTTAGTAACCTATTCGATTTTGATATGAGACTAGCATGCAAAATAAAACGGACAATCATTCGTCCGATATTCACATCATGAGTACTAGGCTTAACCAAATGTCAGCCATAGTTTGAGAACAGCCCTTTTTTTTTAGCATTCACTGTTATAAATGTAACCGAAAAAATATGTAGAAGGGAATAGAGCAGCTGGCCAATCCCTCACTCCATAACTTGGTACCAGGCCAAGAGCCTCTATTGTAGCAGATCTTTGTATCACTTGTTTTCTTGTTAGACAGTCTGCAAGAATGGATCAGGTTTCTGGAGAAATCACATAATGTGATTTTTTTTTTTTGTAGTCAAGTTAGCCTACTAGGTGAAACAGATGTATTACACAAGAAACTACAACGGAACACAGAAGTATTGTGTTAAAGTGGTCTTCAACTTGCATCATCAAATACAACCAAAATAACCAATGAACACGATTCTAGTAACCACTTATTTAGAATTCAATCAACCGATTATTTTTTTGATATTCCAGTTGGATCTACGAGAACTGGACTGTGCTTGGGCATTTAATAGTTTCCTAATAGTATCCCTGAGGCTGAGCTGAAAATGAAGACTAATGGGATACAGACTAGAAGGTTTTTAATTGTTTATCATGGGATGCTGGGGTATGGTATAAGACAATGGTCATCAAGCTGCGGCCCGTGGGCTGAATGTGGCCCTTTGCTTACCTTTATTCAGCCTATGAGGCGCCATTTCATTCACTGACACCATTGATGGAGCACCATTCCTCCCACTGATACCAATGATGGGACACCATTCCTCCCACTGATACCAATGATGAAGCACCATTCCTCACACTGACACCAGTGATGGGGCACCATTCCTCCCACTGATACCAATGATGGGACACCATTCCTCCCACTGATACCAATGATGGAGTACCATTCCTTCCACTGATAGCAATGATGGGGCACCATTCCTCCCACTGATACCAATGATGGGGCACTATTCCTCCCACTGATACCAATGATGGGGCACCGTTTCTCCCACTGATACCAATGATGGGGCACTATTCCTCCCACTGATAGCAATGATGGGGCACTATTCCTCCCACTGATACCAATGATGAGGCACCATTCCTCACACTGACACCAGTGATGGGGCACCATTCCTCCCACTGATACCAATGATGGGTACCATTCCTCCCACTGATACCAATGATGGAGTACCTATTCCTTCCACTGATAGCAATGTTGGGGCACCATTCCTCCCACTGATAGCAATGATGGGGCACTATTCCTCCCACTGATACCAATGATGGGGCACCGTTTCTCCCACTGATACCAATGATGGGGCACTATTCCTCCCACTGATAACAAAGATGGGGCACTATTCTTCCTACTGATACCAATGATGGGGCACTATTCCTCCCACTGATACCAATGATAGGGCACTATTCCTCCCACTGATACCAATGATGGGGCACCATTTCTTCCACTGACACCAATGATGAGGCACTATTCCTCCCACTGATACCAATGATGGGGCACTATTCCTCCCACTGATACCAATGATGGGGCACCGTTTCTCCCACTGATACCAATGATGGGGCACTATTCCTCCCACTGATAGCAATGATGGGGCACTATTCCTCCCACTGATACCAATGATGAGGCACCATTCCTCACACTGACACCAGTGATGGGGCACCATTCCTCCCACTGATACCAATGATGGGTACCATTCCTCCCACTGATACCAATGATGGAGTACCTATTCCTTCCACTGATAGCAATGTTGGGGCACCATTCCTCCCACTGATAGCAATGATGGGGCACTATTCCTCCCACTGATACCAATGATGGGGCACCGTTTCTCCCACTGATACCAATGATGGGGCACTATTCCTCCCACTGATAACAAAGATGGGGCACTATTCTTCCTACTGATACCAATGATGGGGCACTATTCCTCCCACTGATACCAATGATAGGGCACTATTCCTCCCACTGATACCAATGATGGGGCACCATTTCTTCCACTGACACCAATGATGAGGCACTATTCCTCCCACTGATACCAATGATGGGGCACTATTCCTTCTACTGACACCATTGATAGGGCTAACTACCAACAATAAAGCACCATATCTCCCACTAATACTAACAATGGGGCACTATTCCTCCCACTAAAACCAGTGATGAGGCATTGTTTTCTTCCACTGATGCCAAGGTGTTTTCTAATCTCGCTGACCACAGTCTGCCCCCCTCCCCCCCCCAAAACCTGAAGGACAGTTAATTGGCCCTTTGTTTATAAAGTTTGGAGACCCCTGGTATGAGTTTACAGTTTACAGCCTGTCTGTCTCTGTACGCTGGGCAATAGGTGGCATATTTGCTGCTGTTACCACCTTCCCTAACCACCTTGTAACTTCACAGTCAACAGCCTTCCAGCAACCAACAAAGCTGACAGGGGGTGGAGTCTAATGGGAAAGCTACAACAGTAGTCCTCCATCAGGTTTGCTCTCTCCTTGTGATTAACAGCAGGTGGTCGGCTGATTCTATTTCCAATAGCAGGCTGTCTATTGGCCATAGATCCACCCATTGTCCGCTGTCAATCACAAGGGGAACGGACCTGATGGGGAACTACTGTTTCAGCTTTCCCATCAGGCTCCGCCCACCCAGCCACAAAAATCCCCTGCTGCTGCACAGTCTGGTTGATAGCTGCAGCGGCTGTGGAGGAGCTTAGCTGAGGATGGAACATTCATATGGACTTTCTGGTCTCAGTGCACCTCAGTATGTATTGCTTACCTCAGTTTCTTGCACCTGATTACAGCAGATACATGAGTTTGTTGCCTTTACCAACATTTGTCGTATTTTCTAAAGAGTCTTAAACACTCTTTAAGAATTTCCCTGACTATGCCAGGCCATATTTAAAGTGGAACTTCCCTCTCACAATCAACACTGACTATTTGTAATCCTAGCATTAGTGAATAGATAGGAAAGGATATATTTACTTTTTAAACTTTTTTTTTACATTTCTTCAGTTACTTCCTGGTTTTTGGCCTAGGCAAATGATGTCATACATCCCAGAAGTCTTTAGGTGGAGAGGAGGGGTTTTGTCAGCTAAGCAGATCCTCCTAACTGCATGCCTGAGCTAAGGGTAGATGGATTCCAGGAAGTAAATGCTGCATGAATCATCTGTCCTTACTCAAGATGGTCACAGCCAGAAATGCTGGGAGGTGTTTTTCTCAGCAAAATAAAGCACGGAGATATGAATGGATGGGTGATTTTGCTTTGAATATTAACCATTTTCCCTCCGCCCTATAGCAGAAATACTGTTACAGGGCTGCAGGGGTGTGCAAAATCATGGATATATACGTGGATTTGCATTTCCGGGAAGGGAGCGTGTGCGCCCTCCCCGCGCAGCCTTTTGCAGCCTCGGCTGTCAATCACCAGTTCCCGGCCGGTGATTACTCACCGGCACCCGGTGATCGCCGAGTATCTCTGACGTATAAACAACATAGATCTCTCTCCTGTCAGCACCTGCACACTGCTTTGTATGGCTCTGCATAGCAGAGCCACACAAAGCAGTGTGCTTACAGTGAAGCACGCACACACACAGCCCAAGTAGTGAAGCAGCACACAGCACACAGTCAGGCGCGGACTGATCATTTGGAAACTCGGGCACTGCCCGAGGGCCTGGGGTCAGTAGGGGGCCCCATGAGATGCCCCTGGTACCTTTTCCATAGTCTTTTTTGAGTTTGGGCAAGGACACAGGGGCCATATGATCCCCTATTGCCCGGGGGCCCCATGAGTTGTCAGTCCGCCTCTGCGCACAGTTAACCCTTTGATCACCCCAGATGTTAACCCCTTCCTGCCCAGTGCCATTAGTACAGTGTCAGTGCTTTTTATTAGCACTGATCACTGTATTGGTGTCACTGGGGTTGTCAGTGACACCAAGTCAGTTCCCCCCAGTGTCAGAATGCCCGCCGCAGTCCCGCTATAAGTCACTGTTCGCCTCCATTACTATTAGAAAAAAATACCAGTATCTCTACTGCCATTTTTAAACGCTATAACTTTCACATAAACCAATTAATTTACACGTATTTTGATTTTTTGTTTAGCAAAGACGTCACAGAATGCATTTTGGCCTAAATTTATAACAAAATTTAATTTTTTTGATTTTTTTTGGATATGTTTAATAGCAAAAAGTAAAAAATATTGTTTTTTTCTCAAAATTGTCAGTCTTTTTTTGTTTATAAAAACACATAGGTGATCAAATAACTGCGGAAGAAAGCTCTATTTGTGGGAAAAAAGGACATAAATTTCATCTAGGTGCAGCATTGCATGACCGCGCAATTGTCTGCGCCATAATGCAAGAAATGGCCTGGTCAGGAAGGGGGGTAAATCCTCTGTAGGGCAAGTGGTTACTAATGAATTAAAGTGTGTTTTTGGTTTGTGGTGCTCACATGTAGTGTAGTTATGATTTAAAGAGCTGCTGTCACTTTGAAAATGTGTCTGTGTAAATCTGTCCCTGACCCACTGATACCCGTCCACCGATTTTTCCAACACTCCTTCCTCCATGTGACTTCCTCCCATGATGCAGTGCTTGGGCCTAGTGGCCGATTGCTTGGCTGGTACACTTTCACATGGTGGAGAAGTTGACGGCACTATTTCCTCTAGACTCCGACACCTGATATTTTGGTGGTGGATTTGACAGAGGAAGGGATGCTGGGGAATCGCTAGAGAGGTAATTATCAGTGGATTGAAGGATGGCTTTAAAATGACACTACCACTTTGCCATGAGTTTGGCAGCAAGTTCTGTGTTATCTCTGTTCATTACTGCTTTATCAGCAGAGATAATAAATATTTTTGGATACCGTCCAAACTGTAGCGATGCCTAACTGCGGTTCTGCTATGATCATTAGCACTCTATACACATGGCTATCATATGATAGCACTATGATTGTGACTGTGATGGACATCAGGCTGTTTATATACAATTTTTCCTAGTGCTAATTATGCAGTGCGGGAAAGGTCGTACTTACTATGAAGCACTCACAGGTCTACACATTGCAAGAAAATGCATTTCATATGGGAATTCTACTTATTCCTATGTGGCTAATTTACTTCTATGTGCTGCAGCTTAGCAACATTTTTTTTTTTTAGTTAGTGCACAAAAAGAGTACGATATATATATTGTAGTTTTGTGAATTTTATAATGTGTTGGTACCATGGAAAATCTCTATACTATACGTCCCTCACTCGGCAAGTATATAATTGTATGATTGCATATTAAAACAAAGAGAAATCACTGAATTGTATGCCATAACATTTGTTAAAACCACTTTACATTACCATATACAGCGTGAAAGGGCTCTTAGACAGAAGTATAAGACATAGAATTAACCAAATATATTTTACGTTTTTTTGTATACTTTTTGTCAGACCACCCTGGAACAGTTGGGAGTAAATTCAACTCCATAACTCAGAGGGGAGGAGATATAGAGTCCACTTAGAGAAAACACAGGACTCTGAGTAGATAAGAAGCCATCTCCTTGTTCTCTGAAGGCCACACAGTTGGAAGATCATCATCTCTACATACAACATTGCTGGTATGAATGCAGTCATGTAAAAAAGTAGAGCATAAAAAGTGGAGAACTTTTATTAACCTCCTTAAAATGCGAAAACTTTCTTTTAAAGTTTTGGCTATTGCAGTGAGGGATTGAACCCCTAAAGGCTTTATTTATTGCTGCCCTGGCTTTGTTAGGGATTGTTGTGGTCTCTGTATGTCCTGGTGGCTGCCAACACTGAGTCGAAAAGTGATGGAAAACCCAAAATTTTAACAGCTAAATCTTCCAATGGAGAAATTTCAGTGATATCTACAGTATTAGAGGATTTCCCTTGCTTTGTAGAGATTTGTTCTACTTCCTGCTGCACCTATAGGACAGGAAGTGGAGGTAATTCTTCTCAATGTGACATAAATGACAAAAAAAAGCTCACAAAGGTTTTAACTATTCCCCACCTCAGCAGAATCCAAACTGGGCCAGGGCCAGATGAGGACGTTTGCTTGCTAGCCCTTGGAACACTTTTCCTCCAACTACCAATGATGGGGCATTATTCTTCCCACTGATACCAATGATGGGGCACTATTCCTCCCACTGATACCAATGATGGGGCACCATTCCTCCCACTGATACTAATGATAGGGCACCAATCCTCCCACTGACACCATCAACGTGGCTTTATTCCTCCCACTCTTACCAACAATGAGGCACTATTCCTTCCACTAAAACCAATGATGGGGCATTGTTTACTCCCTCTAGCCACAGTCTGGCCCCTCTAAAAGCCTTAAGGACAGTAAACTGGCCCTTTGTATAGAAAATTTGGAGACCCCTGCCCTACTTAATCCAAAATTTAAAAAAATACATTTTATATATACTTCAATAACATTTGCCTAGAATGACATGAATACTTAATAATGCACTGGTTCCTGCAACAACGGCTAAGGAAGTTCCCATAAAACATTTGAAACAGAAGATTTCAGGGGAGACTAATGTGGCATTCTTGACCCCTTTTCTGCAACCTTTGAGAGTCCTCTTCCATCTATATCTTTGGCTCTAGCCATGCCTTCTTGTACAGTGTTTTTGATGCACTGATGGAGTGGCTGAGGTCCAAGATGGCAACTGGCCATCTTTGGTTGAGGTGTCTTTCTAGGAAATCTAGAGATTGCAATAAGTCATATTCTGCAGCCAAAAAATTGCTCCTTCCAGACTCTGGTTAGAGTTTCTTAGTGTCGAGGAAAGGTTACACAGCATAGGTTGCTTCATATCTGCCACCATTGTAGCTAGAACTATTTTTTAATGTGGATTTGGCCCTCTAAATTGTATATCAGTGGTCAGTCAGTAGGCAATTATCAAAAGTAACCAGACTCCAAAAACTGGCTCTAATTCCATGTCTAAAGCTCACCACAGTCCTCACATTTTGACAGTACCATCTCTTTTAGATCTTCCGAGAACCAGCTAGTATAAGGGCCTACCTGACTGAATACAAATTGATTAGATAGTCTAGGAAGGCCCTCATAATTTTGGTAAATTTTAAGGTGATAGTACAGAGATTGTACAATCAGACTGTAACATGTAATGAGCTTAAAGTATTAATAAAGGTTTCTTTTTCAAACACATATTTATTCCAACTCACATTACACAAAAACTTTGTTTTAGATTAGTAAACAAAACCCTTGCCCAAACCTTTTATTAAAATGTAAATGCCCCTGATTGAGTCTCTATCTCCTTCACTTTCACTAGGTTATAAGGAGCAGTGCGCGTTCCTTGCAGTCGTGTTCATCACTCTGATCGAACAGATCCCCAGAAATCAAGGCTCCATTTGTCTCAACTGCCTATGTGCCCCTTTTTGTTCAAAATGGTCCCACTCACAAAATACCACTGTCACACAGACGGGAGTGGACAGCAGTGTGTTGGCGGCATTCTCTTGTGCTTTTATGTCCATCTCGGTAGTGAGCACTAGAGAGTGGCTATACTCACAATTACAGTGGGACCATGTAGAGTTGACATAACCATCCTCAAAAAGGAAGTGGAGGTTTAGGAAAGTTCAGATTTAATTTATAGGAAGCACTAAAACAGTACTGCTATTTGAAAGAACACAGATGAACAGAATTTTGCAATATCACTCAATATTTTATCATAGGTTTGGTGACACTTTAGGGATAGCCACAATCTAATCATAAACCTAGCCTTTACCTGCCCCAGTCCTGACCCATGCCACTCTAATGGTGACTCTAAGTCTACTAACCTGCAATATTTTCATGAAAGATGATTGAAACGCAGGGAACATTCCACTCTATGCAATGTCCAAACCATTGCTAGTTTTTGGAAACAAACATTTTACACAAAACACTCCAATTAGTATGTAGTCATCCTGAATTATAAAGATATATAGGATTTTTTTTAGGAATGTTTACTTGCATTAAACATGTGTTGCATGTTCACTTAAGGATTTGGAAAAGAAAAAGGGAGAAGTTTTCACAAGAATGGATGAGTGGCATTACTATCAATTGAAACACTTCGTAGGGAAGCTACCGAAACCCCTGAGAACTAGAAAGGATTGGAACCCTTTTGAACGGTTACTGGAAACACGGGGAGATGGGAAACACGGAATTGTTAAAATATATAAGATTCTCACTGAAATAGACACCAGATATAAGGCCACCATATATAAAGAAATGGGAAAGGGACATGGGTGTAATAATAGATGAGGAAAAACAGAAGAAAATGTATAGATTAACCAGTTTTCAGGTTTCAGCGCTCTCACATTTTGAATGACAATTGCACAGTCATACAACATTGTACCCAAACTAAAATTTTATCATTTTCTTCACACAACTAGAGCTTTCTTTTGGTGGTATTTAATCACCACTGGGGTTTTTATTTTTTGCTAAATTAACAAAAAAAGACCAAAAATTTTTTCTTATGTGTTTTCTTTGTTTCTGTTATAAAAGTTTGCAAATAAATAATTGTTCTTCATACATTTAGGCCAAGATGTATTCTGCTACATGTCTTTGGTGAAAATAACCCAAATTAGGATGTATTTTTTAGTTTGTAGGAAAGTTATAGAGTTCACAAACTATGGTATAGATCTGAATATTGATCAATCCTGAAGTACTGACAGCCAATCTAATTTCTTGAGGTCCAAGAATGTCAGAATAGTACAGATATCCCCCAAATGACCCCTTTTTGCAGAGTAGACAGTCCGACGTATTTCATAACAGGCATGGCACGTTTTTTGAAGTTGTATTTTTTTTGTCATAATTTTTCGGAAAATTAAAAAATTAAAAAAATTAGTTTCACTATTTTTTTTTTACATATTGTCACCAGTGCAGTACAGCGTCATCATATAACTGGCATGGCGGTGATCAGGGACACTGACTGATGACAGTATGAAAAAAAAATATATATATATATATATTTTTTTTTTTATTATTTTTTTTTTTTTATTAAATTTTCTTTCTTTTTTTTAAGATTTTGTTTTTCATATTTCACTATGACCAAAGTAGTACAATCTTACCATAGTAACATTGTACTACTTTGGGGAAGTGATCAGTATTTTTTTTTTTACACAACTTGCTTATAGCAAAGAATTACTTTGCTATAAGCAAGCATTTAGTGATAGGAGGTATGGGGGGGTTTGGGGGGTAGGGAAAATAAGTGGAATGATATCTGTATTTTAAAAGTGTTAATGTTTCTTTAAAAGAATAAGTGTGTATAATTTGCTTACTTGAAAATGAAATATTTAAATAAAAAAAAAATAAAATAAACGTGTTGACAGCTGACCAACACCACATCTTAATAAGCTTGTTGAACATCTCATAAAACCGTAGGTGTTAATCTGAAGACCCCTTTACATTATAACAACCTCATCTCTTCTAGGGAGGCTTTCTACAACATTGTGGAGACTCTGTGGAAATTCTTAGGCCAAAAGAGGATTTGTGGCATGAAGGAGTGATGTTGATTGAGAAGACTTGGCTTACAATCAGTATTTTCAATTTATCTCAAAGGCGTTCAATAGTCTTGAGGTCAGGGCAAGTGTTTATATGTTCATGCTGGAACAGAAAAGGACCTTCCTAAAACTGTTGCCACAACCTCATCTCTTCTAGGGAGGCTTTCTACAACATTGTGGAGACTCTGTGGAAATTCTTAGGCCAAAAGAGGATTTGTGGCATCAAGGAGTGATGTTGATTGAGAAGACTTTTCAATTTATCCCAAAGGCGTTCAGTAGTCTTGAGGTCAGGGCAAGTGTTTATATGCTGTTCATGCTGGAACAGAAAAGGACCTTCCTAAAACTGTTGCCACAATGTAGGAAGTGCACAATTGTCTAAAATGTCTTTGTTTACTGTGGAATTAAGTACTATTTGTTGCAAAAAAAAAACTAAACCCAATAATTTGAAGGGTGTCAACATAATTTTTTGTGATAGGTGGCTACAACCTCTTGCCATATAATGGCTCTGTGGATAAAATGTATGATTTTTCATGAGAACTTTATTTAAGGGATGCCTTTAGTAAATTAAAAAAAGAGACTCTCAGAACTTTAAGGGTCCATTCACACCAGGTGGAGTGGGACTGTGTTGGGTCACCCCCATCGTAATACAAGACAAAATACCTTGTTTCTGAAGTAGCCAATTTACACCATGCATTTGTGGTGGTGTATGGGCGGTGTGCGGTGAAATAAAGTACTGCGTGCAGTCATACCTAGACTTCTCATGTCAGACCTTTTGTGAATTTTCATAATAGAGCTCCATGGCTTTAAGGGAGCTTTGGAAATGTTGGATGGACCTGCTATGAAGTTCTGGGAATATTGTAACATTCTTAAACTTTCTAAATGTACACTTTTATCTGGCATACATTAGATGTTATAAAGAGGTACAAAATAAAATAGGTTTAAGAAAAACTATTCTAGGACACCTATTGACTCATATATGATTTTTTTTTTATTTCATACAATGAGATCTTTTGTACACTGAAGGTTCTTGATGGGTCCCGTTTGCTGGTGAACCAAATACCTTTGCCCTGTTTTTATACATACAGTCCAGTATAACTGGACATTCTAATTATGATGAAAGAAATGAACCCAACAGAACATATTTGATGTTTTCCTCCCATTTCCAAAGAAGTGGTATATCTGAATGCAGGCCTCAATCCTGTCTGGCAGTCTGCAGAGGAAGTTGGCACCACCTGCTTCTACAAGTCATAAATTATTAGTTGGGGAAGCAAGAAAGACAGATCAGGAAGTGCAAGGAGAGCTGATAAGAGGAGATATACATGACTGATAATTAGAGTTCGGTCAGCTAGTGGCAAACCACAAAAATACCAAAAAAAAAAAACAGTGATGGATGAAAAAGAATATCTGTCTTAAATTATCTGGGTCACCTCTACATGAATGATGGAATGAAGCTGTGTACACCACATGCTAAGATGACTAGAATTTTCAGATGTTGTAAAAATAACCTTTTTCATTTCTTTTTAGGTAAAAAAGTAAAAGAACAATTTTACTTTAAATACTAAAATATAGCCACAAATATTGCCCCCCCCATTTAAGAACACCAAGGCTCTCCTGCTATTGCCGCTACCTTAGATTATTTGAATTGGCTACCGCTGATCACGGTGCACAACTGCAGTTAGAGTTTATTGCAGATCCAATGTAGATCCATTTGGATAGAGTCCATATAAGTTCTTTTTCATTTAAGATCTGATGAAGGGTATTGCCCCCGATATGCGCTGGCTGATTTTTTTACGGGATCAATTTACAGATAAATAAAAGTTCCTTGAACTCACGTTTTGGGTTGGTGCTTGTTTATGTGTATCCAAAGTAATACAAATCTGTTCAGCCAGTCTTGTGACCCAGGTACCCCTTAAGGACAACACAGCCAGCTCCTCACTGCTTCGCACTTATTGCGGAACTTCAGTCTCTCAAACATTGACTATTTTTAATCCTTATGCTGCCAGCATTAGTAAATAGATAGGAACATACAGTCATGGCCGAAATTGTTGGCACCCTTGATATTTCTCCAGGAAATCATGTATTTCTCACGAAACGTATTGCATTAACACATGTTTTGCTATACACATGTTTATTCCCTTTGTGTGTATTGGGACAAAACAAAAAAAGGGAGGAAAGAAAGCAAATTCGACATAATGTCACACAAACCTCCAAAAATGGGCTGGACAAAAGTATTGGCACCCTTTCACAACTGCGGATAAATAAGAATGTTACAAGCATGTGATGCTCCTGTAAACTCACCTGGGGCAAGTAACAGGTGTGGGCAATATAGAAATCACACCTGAAAGCAGATAAAAAGGAGAGACGTTCACTTAACCTTTGCATTGTGTGTCTGTCTGTGCCACACTAAGCATGGACAACAGAAAGAGGAGACGAGAACTGTCTGAGGACCTGAGAACCAAAATTGTGGCAAAATATCAACAATCTCAAGGTTACAAGTCCATCTCCAGAGAACTAGATTTGCCTTTGTCCACAGTGCGCAACATTATCAAGAAGTTTGCAACCCATGGCACTGTAGCTAATCTCCCTGGTCGTGGACGGATGAGGAAAATTGATGAAAGATTGCAACGCAGAATAGTCCGGATGGTGGATAAGCAGCCCCAAACATGTTCCAAAGACATTCAAGCTGTCCTGCAGGCTCAGGGAGCATCAGTGTCAGCGCGAACTATCCGTCGACATTTAAATGAAATGAAACGCTATGGCAGGAGACCCAGGAGGACCCCACTGCTGACACAGAGACATAAAAAAGCAAGACTACAGTTTGCCAAAATGTACTTGAGTAAGCCAAAAGCCTTCTGGGAAAACGTCTTGTGGACAGATGAGACCAAGATAGAGCTTTTCGGTAAAGCACATCATTCTACTGTTTACCGAAAACGGAATGAGGCCTACAAAGAACAAAACACAGTACCTACGGTAAAATATGGTGGAGGTTCAATGATGTTTTGGGGTTGTTTTGCTGCCTCTGGCACTGGGTGCCTTGACTGTGTGCAAGGCATCATGAAATCTGAGGATTACCAAAGGATTTTGGGTCGCACTGTAGGGCCCAGTGTCAGAAAGCTGGGTTTGCGTCCAAGATCCTGGGTCTTCCAGCAGGACAATGACCCCAAACATACGTCAAAAAGCACTCAGAAATGGATGGCAAAGAAGCGCTGGAGAGTTCTGAAGTGGCCAGCAATGAGCCCAGATCTAAATCCCATTGAACACCTGTGGAGAGATCTTAAAATTGCTGTTGGGAAAAGGTGTCCTTCCAATAAGAGAGACCTGGAGCTGTTTGCAAAGGAAGAGTGGTCCAAAATTCCGGGTGAGAGGTGTCAGAAGCTTATTGATGGTTATAGGAAGCGACTGATTTCAGTTATGTTTTCCAAAGGGTGTGCAACCAAATATTAAGTTAAGGGTGCCAATACTTTTGTCCAGCCCATTTTTGGGGTTTTGTGTGACATTATGTCATATTTGCTTTTCTGCCTCTGTTTTATATTTGTTCCAATACATACAAAGGGAATAAACATGTGTATAGCAAAACATGTGTTAATGCAATACCTTTTTTGTGTGAAATACTTGATTTTCAGGAAAAATATCAAGGGTGCCAACAATTTCGGCCATGACTGTACATACAGTATATCCTATTTACTTGTTTTAAACTATTTTTTAGGGTTAGTTCACACTACATGAGTTGCAGTTGCTTTTTTTCTGCATCAAAACACAGAAAGTAGGTTATATGGTTGTCAGTGTCATAGTTCACATCAGTGCTTTCAGTTCCAGTGCGTTCTTGTTGCAGAAAAAAAAAGTAGAACAGACTGCAATAGCTAGTACTGTTCAAGAAAAATAACCAGTACATATAGATGTTATGTTACCTACACACAGGGCTTTTTTTTTTGAGGAATAGGTGCCAGAACTCCCCCTTCCAAGTCACCCATTGTCTCCATCCCCTACCCACCTCTGAGCACTGTCCCTTGGTTTCACCCCCTACCTACCTACCTCCGAGCACTGACCTTTGGTTTCACCCTATACCCACCTCCAAGCACTGTCCCTTGGTTTCACCCCCTACCCACCTCCCAGCACTGTCCTTTGGTTTCACCCCCTACCCACCTCTGAGTACTGTTCCTTGGTTTTACCTCTACCCACCTCCGAGCACTGTCCCTTGGTTTTACCCCTACCGACCTCCGAACACTGTCCCTTGGTTTCACCCCTACCCACCTCCGAGCACTGTCCCTTGGTTTTACCCCTACCCACCTCCGAGCACTGTCCCTTGGTTTTACCCCTACCCACCTCCGAGCACTGTCCCTTGGTTTTACCCCTACCCACCTCCGAACACTGTCCCTTGGTTTTACCCCTACCCACCTCTGAGCACTGTCCATTGGTTTTACCCCTACCCACCTCCGAACACTGTCCCTTGTTTTACCCCTACCCACCTCCGAGCATTGTCCCTTGGTTTTACCCCTACCCACCTCTGAACACTGTCCATTGGTTTTACCCCTACCCACTTCCGAGCACTGTCCCTTGGTTTTACCCCTACCCACCTCCGAGCACTGCCCCTTGGTTTCACCCCCTACCCACCTCCGAGCACTGCCCCTTGGTTTCACCCCCTACCCTCCTCAGAGCACTGTCCCTTGGTTTCACCCCCTACCCACCTCCGAGCACTGCCCCTTGGTTTCACCCCCTACCCTCCTCAGAGCCCTGTCCCTTGGTTTCACCCCCTACCCACCTCCGAGCACTCTCCCTTGGTTTCACCCCCCACCCACCTCCGAGCACTGTCCCTTGGTTTTACCCCTACCCACCTCCGAGCACCTTGGTTTCACCCCCTACCCTCCTCAAAGCACTGTCCCTTGGTTTTACCCCTACCCACCTCTGAACACTGTCCCTTGGTCTTACCCCTACCCACCTCCGAGCACTGTCCCTTATTTTCACCCCCTACCCTCCTCAAAGCACTGTCCCTTGGTTTTACCCCTACCCTCCTCAAAGCACTGTCCCTTGGTTTCACCTCCTACCCACCTTCCAGTACCACCCTTTTAGAGAATACAAAGCCAAGCATAATTTTGTGGTGCAAAGCAATTTGTATGGAGTTTTTTAATGATAACAAGAAAAGCAACAAAATAGATCCCATGCAGCCAGCAAAAATAGATGCCCCCCAGCAACCACAGACCTCACCCTGTAACAACAGATCTCCCCACAACAATATACCCCTAGCAACAACAGCTGTTCCCGAGCAATAATAGACCCACCCCCACAAAAGTAGATCCCCCCACAACAATGGACCCCACAACTCCAGCAACAATTGAACCCCCAGCAGGAACAACAGATCCCCAATCAGCCAGCATGAATAGACCTCATTAACAGTAGATCCCTCCCAGCAACAACTGACCACCCAGCAACATAAGACCCCCCAGCAACAATAGAATTCCCCCTGCAACAATAGAAAACCCTAGCAACAAAAACCCCCATGCAACAAAAGATCCTCTCCAGTTGCAATAAATCTCTCATCAGCCAGCATCAATAAACCCTCCAGCACACCCCAGCACCCCTTGCCATTACATACATTAGAGTGCTGGAGGTGCAGGAACTGCGTTCCCCCACGTTCCTGCGGAAAAAAAGCCCTGCCTACAGATATTTACTTCCCTCCCTAGTAAAGTTGGATCTTTGCAGACTTATCACCGCTCTTCTCTCCCTCTGCCACCTTTTTTTTTCATTGGGAGGTTCTAAAAATAATTCCCTTGCATGTCTAACTTGACTGGTGCTTCATATGTTAAATTTATGAGCTCCTCTGTAAGGGACAGGGAAAATAAAAACACTTTTCTTTTGTTGCATTATTCATGTCTCTATATAAGTTTATGTGTAGAGGTTTAAAAATAGGCTCTGCGGACATTTCTATGCTTGTGTAGAGGTGAAAACGGGGTTGAAGGATCATAACTTCTCATGTACTGAAGGCTAATTAGTATACAAAAGTCACTACAATATATAACATTATACCATTTAATTGCATTTTTGTTTTTATAGTGTTTTAGGAAATAAACACAAATGGTGACACTTGCGGATGAGGAGATTAAAATGAAAATGGACTCTAAATATGGTTGTTTAATTTGGTGGAAAATTAGGTGCAAATATCAAAAAAAGAAAGTAACTGATGGATGAAACAGTATTTATTATTCGAAAAAAAAAGTTTGCTTACCTATACACTAGCGGCTATTGTCAGCTTCAAAGTAGTCCCCTTGTAAAGAGTCAAACTTTTCCAGACAGCTTTGCTGCTGCTAGAAACATTCCTAGAATTCGTTTTCTGGAA
Organism: Staurois parvus; assembly: GCF_062004578.1. Taxonomy (NCBI): domain Eukaryota; kingdom Metazoa; phylum Chordata; class Amphibia; order Anura; family Ranidae; genus Staurois; species Staurois parvus. Next base: position 1,984,049 of record NW_028317933.1, on the reverse strand, counting down.
CGCTGTGCAGTGTCTTTGTTGCGGTGCCCTGGATGTCCAAAATGTCATCAAATCTGCGTCCTTTTTTTTTGGGAAATTATCGCAGGGTGCTAAGTCAGAGGCTGGGAATAATGTAACATTCTTAAACTTTCTAAATCTACACTTTTATCTGGCATACATTAGATCAGTGGTTCTCAACCTGTGGGTCGCGGCCCCTTTGGGGGTCGAACAACCCTTTCACAGGGGTCCCCTAAGACCATCGGAAAACACATATTTCCGATGTGTAAAGAGCAGCTACTGTGTTGAAAGCAGCTACTCTGTTAAAAGCAGCTACTGCGTTGAAAGCAGCAGTATTGGAGGTAAAACGACACTTCATGAATTATAATTACTGGGTAAATAATTTTATGGTTGGAGGCAGGGGCGGACTGACCATTTGGAAACTCGGGCACTGCCCGAGGGCCCGGGGTCACTGGGGGGCCCCATGAGATGCTCCAGGTACCTTTTTCATAGGCTTTTTTGAGTTTGGGCAAGGACACAGGGGCCCCATGATCTCCTTTTGCCCCCTGGTTGGGGGTAACCACAACATGAGGAACTGTATTAAAGGGTCGTGGCATTAGGAAGGTTGAGAACCACTGCATTAGATGTTATAAAGAGGTACAAAATAAAATAGGTTTAAGAAAAACTATTCTAGGACACCTATTGACTCATATATGATTTTTTTTTAATTCATGCAATGAGATCTTTTGTACACTGAAGGTTTTTGATGGGTCCCTTTTGCTGGTGAACCAGTAAAACGCGAATACCTAAGGCAACACGTACAGGAGCATTGTCGTGGTGGAGAATTCACTTGTCGGGTCAGAGTTCCAGTCTTTTCCTCTAAATTAGTTATTAATTAGTTATTATTATTATAGAGGATTTATATAACGCCAACAGTTTGCGCAGCGCTTTACAAAATGAAGGTAGACATTACAGTTACAATACAATTTGGTACAAGAGGAAACAGAGGGCCCTGTTCATGAGAGCTTACAATCTAGGAGGAAGGGTTGAGTGATACAAAAGGTAGCTCTGGGGGATGAGCTGATGGAAGAAAGAAAAGGTAATTTACTAGTTAGAAGCAGGATAGACATCTTTAAAGAGAAAGGTTTTCTGCACCAGTGAAATGCAAACACCTATTCCAACATGTGCAGGAGCATTGTCGTGGTAGTGGAGAATCCACTTGTCGGGTCAGAGTTCCAGTCTGTTCCTCTAAATTAGTTATTATTATTATACAGGATTTATATAACACCAACAGTTTGCACAGCGCATTACATAATGAAGGTAGACATTACAGTTACAATTTGGTACAAGAGGAAACAGAGGGCCCTGTTCGTGAGAGCTTACAATCTAGGAAGAAGGGTTGAGTGATACAAAAGGTAGCTGTGGAGGGATGAGCTGATGGAGGAAATAAAAGGCAGTTTACTAGTTAGAAGCAGGATAGGCTTCTTTAAAGAAAAAGGTTTTCAGAAATTGTCTAAAGGTGGATAGATTAGGATATAGCCAGCCGGATTGGGGTTGGGAGTTCCATAGGATGGGAGAAGTCCTGAAGATTCCCATAACCTTTTCAGAATTTCCGAGTAACAATGTTGGTTGACCATTCTTACGTCATTGTTAACATCCTTAAACCATCAATGCCATTCAAACACACTTGATTTCTTCATGGAATGTTCACCATAAGCTTGTTGTAACAGAGCGAAAGTTTCACTCACACGTTTGCCAAATTTCACGTAAAATTTGATGTTAATCCGCTGCTCCATGTTCTCATCACTCATTTTCCGGCAACAGAGCAATGCACACGTGTTATTTCTTCTAGTACTCCACAAAGACTGAGTCAACTGGTCTGTGACCCAGGAGAGTACAAGTCAGAACATGTCAGAACACGCTCAAGTGCAAATGGTGTCACTCACCACCATTGGACTACACCATGGGCATTCCAGGAACTGTATATGCCGTCATAACCTTGGATACTGTACCTCGCAACATGGGAAATAAATTGGCAACTTCAGTCACAGAGGAACCAGCTAAGCGGCACCAACAATTTGTCTTCTTTGAAGCTCTGCAAGCTCCGTATTACTAGCAGTGCATGCAGTGAATGACGAAAGTGAGGCTTCCCACCTTCTAGCTAGGTGTCTCATCACACAGCGGAAGCAAAAGAATGTTACCTCACTTCCGCTTTCAAAGCGAAACACGTGGTCACTTTCACACCTGCAAACCATGTAGTGTTTCCATATTTTTTTTCTAAGGCTCCATGCACATGGGGCGTTTTAATAATGCTGGTAGCATTAGCTGTGTAACGTCACGTTAAAAACATGAGTTTTTCAGCGTTTTTAATCGTTTTGCCGTGTTTGCATTTTTAAGCAATTTTTATTACCAAAAAAACATTTTTTTTGTTCAAAAAAAGTCCAAAAACACCAGTTTGCCATGTTTTACTGTGTTTCGCAGCGTTAGAGCGTTTTTATAGCTAAGAAACTTCTCTAGAAACCCACAAGTTCTGTTTTTTTTCCAGCCAAAAAACGCCCCTGCCAAAAAAAAGCTGATTACAGCCTATGTGTACATGAACACATAGGATAACATGCTGGGGGGTTTACTGGCTGTAGAAAAAAATGCCAAAAGCCAAAAACAGCCGCTGTAAAAACGTCCAGTGTGCATGAGGACTAAAGCTCGGTTCACACTACTGTAACCTGAAAGTTGAGTGACTTACAGTGTGGCTTTGCCTGGCGACTTCCTGGCAATTTGCTGGCGACTTGAGTATGACATTGATGCAAGAATTTCATGCCGTGCGACTCTGTCTGGGTAATCTTCCTGTAATGTCGAATCCAAATCACATCAATATAGATGAGGATCCAACTTGGATGCGACTTCCATTAAAGTCTATGGGCAGATGTCGGATAGAAGTCCCCTTGAAGTAGTACAGGAACCTTTTTTAATGTCAGATCAACTTCAGTAGTGCTACTTAAGATCACTCTCATTGACTAACATGGGATTTTACATGTCATGCGACTTGGGGTCTCACAAGTCAGATCCCAAGTCCTGGCAGTGTGGACCAATCCTAACCCCTTATACATCCATATTTATATAGCCCCTGTCAGTTTGTGTTTTGCCATCTGTGTCCCATTGGGGAGACTTCTCTTCACTTCCTGTCCCATAGCCAAAACAGGAAGAGAAGAAATCCCTTCAAAGTGAGTGAATCCTGGGTTGTCACCAGAACTAGTGCCCCCATTGTAAGAGTCCCCCTATATATGTGATAAAGCTAAACAGGACAAATTGAGAGGGTGAATCTCTGTGATGGGGGCACAGACTGCAATAAAAACCTGACCGGTGTTCTCATTTATTTTGCCTTTAGGGGTCATTCACACTTGTAGTGGACTGTGGTGCCCTCTGAAGAGTGGTCCATGTTCTGAATGCCTTTCAGGGGTCATTTGACAGGTGATGAGAAGGCATTATAACGTCTCCTTGCTGGCTTATTTACCCACTACTGCACCACAATTACATACATTGCACACAGTTGCCGCATGACCCCATGGAACTAATGAGCTTTGCCACTTGTCAAATTTGACACCCTGAATTCAAAATGTTGCTGATGCAGCATGAGAGCAGCCCTGGTTGGTTTTTATTTTACAGGTTAGGTGAGCGGGCCAGGGGGAGGCTAAACTGCGACTCAGTCGCCCATCTGAAAGTGATTTTAAATATACTTTGAGAGTTGTTTTGTGTCCTGTACACTTCCTCTTCAGCTCTGAAGAAGAAGGGGGGACCCTCGAAACGCGTCAGTATCTGCAGGCCATTGTGGAGTTTTCCCCGACCATCTGGAGGCATATACAGTGGTTCTGGTAGTTTCTTATATATTTAAGAACCTCTTTTTTTGTCCATTTGTGAGTAAAACCAGGTACTTTTATCCTTTGTATAAATGGTGTCATGGTTACTGCACTGGGCTGGTGCGCCCTCTTTTGTCTTTCTACATGTAACACTTCCTCTTCTATCTCATGGAGGGTAATTAGCTCTCCCAGTTCTTATCTTGGACTACAAAATAATATGTACCAGTCTTGTGGAGATAAGAATTTGTGGATGAGATTCAGTAGTTTGCAAAAGCCAACTGGGTACGGCTGACACCATTTAGTCCACAGAAATGTGTTGTCAACCCAAAACAAGAAAAAAAATTGTTGAATGCATTTCTGGCAGACCAACAGGTGTTTTATTTTGTACTTGCGCAGTCTTTAAAATGTGACTAAACCCAGGACCCTGTATTCACTATATCTGGTCTCCCCGGACCCTGCATTCACTATATGTGGTCTCCCAGGACCCTGTATTCACTATATCTGGTCTCCCCGGACCCTGCATTCACTATATCCGCTCTCCCCGGACCCTGCATTCACTATATCTGGTCTCCCCGGACCCTGCATTCACTATATCTGGTCTCCCCGGACCCTGCATTCACTATATCTGGTCTCCCCGGACCCTGCATTCACTATATCTGGTCTCCCCGGACCCGGCATTCACTATATCTGGTCTCCCAGGATCCTGCATTCATTATATCTGGTCTCCCCGGACCCTGCATTCACTATATCCGGTCTCCCCGGACCCTGTATTCACTATATCCGGTCTCCCAGGACCCTGTATTCACTATATCTGGTCTTCCAGGACCCTGCATTCACTATATCTGGTCTCCCCGGACCCTGCATTCACTATATCTGGTCTCCCAGGACCCTGTATTCACTATATCTGGTCTCCCCGGACCCTGCATTCACTATATCCGGTCTCCCCGGACCCTGCATTCACTATATCTGGTCTCCCCGGACCCTGCATTCACTATATCTAGTCTCCCAGGACCCTGTATTCACTATATCTGGTCTTCCAGGACCCTGTATTCACTATATCTGGTCTCCCACAGAACATGGAAATGCAATTATTTTAGAAAATATAAACTGCTAAATACCATTTCTCATCAGCAGTTAGAGCAATCTTGTGACTTCTATCAGTGTCCAGCTGAGCAGTGGTTACAGCTTGTAGGAGGAGTTTTTATTCTCCTCTGACTGTCCTATGAGCAGGGACGGACTGACAACTCATGGGGCCCCCGGGCAAGAGGGGATCATGGGGCCCCTGTGTCCTTGCCCAAACTGAAAAAAGCCTATGAAAAAGGTACCAGGGGCATCTCATGGGGCCCCCTACTGACCCCGGGCATTCGGGCAGTGCCCAAGTTTTCAAATGGTCAGTCTGCCCCTGCCTATGAGGCTGCCTGACCCTCTGTCTGGACAGTGCTGATTGGCCCTGTGCTGATGACATGCACCCTTCCCCCCCAAAAAACAAAAAAAACCTCTCTAGCTATACACACAGAAACTGAGCATGTGCATTAAAAGAAATTTAATCTCCAAACATGAAAAGGTTTCTTCACAGTAAGAGCTGTGAAAATGTGGAATAGACTCCCTCAAGAGTTGGTTCTGGCCAGCTCAGTGATTTGCTTTAAAAAAGTCCTGGATTCTTTTCTAGATACACAGAATATAACTGGATACTAACATTTATAGGTAAAGTTGATCCAGGGAATATCCGATTGCCTCTCGGGGGATCAGGAAGGAATTTTTTTTTCCCAGCAGGAGCAAATTGGATCATTGCTTGCTGGTTTTTTTGCCTTCCTCTGGATCAACTGTTGGTGTAGGATTACAAGTTTTTTTTTTTGAATGGTTGAACTGGATGTACTTTTGTCTTTTTTCAGCCAGACTAATGCAGACCATAGACGTGGCGAAAACCGGCCGTTTTTAAAAAAAAAAAAATCGGTCGTTCAATTGGGCGACGTTACCACCAATGGTGAAAAAAATCAGCCGATTATCGTCCCGTCTACGGCCGGCAAATATAATAGCGGAGTATTACTTCTGTCCCTGCAGAGAGCTCCACTATTATATTTGACATTAAAAAGTATTTCAGTTGCAACATTGTATTTATTTGTATCCATTTCGGATATAGATGTTTTTATTCGGATACAAATAGATACATTGTTGCAACCGCAAGACTTTTTAATGTCAAATATAATAGCGGACTGGAATTCTTTTTCTTCTTTTTCTTTTTCTTCTTTTTCTTTTCTTCTTCTTCTTTTTCTTGCAGGTCACGGCTCATGCACAGATTTTTTATCAGTAAAAAGATCGGCCGATTTGCCGATCATTGGTGTGAAAATCGGCCAATCAGCAAAATCGGCCGATTTTTTTTCCAACTTTAGCGATAAAAAAAATGTGCCAAAATTCTGAAAAACAGCCGACCTATTAACCCCCTAACGATGCGAAAATCGGCCAATTTTTTTTTTTCAGCTGAAAAATCGGTCGATTTTCAACCCATCTATGGCCTGCATAACTATGTAACTATGTTCAGTACTATGGTAGATGGATTGGGGACAGTAGAAGGGGAGGATCAGAGAAGTCAGGATCAAATAGTGTTTTTACACAATACAGAGGATTAACCCCTTAGGTTCCACAGTGAGTATAACAAGCATGCTTTACTGCATATACAGAGTGATTTTACTGCTGTGGGTTTAGTAACACTTTAATTAAAGTGATACTAAACCCCGGACCCTGCATTCACTATGTCTGGTCTCCCCGGACCCTGCATTCACTATATCTGGTCTCCCTGGACCCTGCATTTACTATATCTGGTCTCTCAGGACCCTGAATTCACTATATCTGGTCTCCCACAGTACACACAACATGGAAGTGCAATTATTTTAGTAAATATAAACTGCTAAATACCTTTTCTCATCAGCAGTTAGAGCAGTCTTGTGACTTCAGCAGAGCACTGGTTAAAGCTCATAGGAGACGTTCTTTCTTTCTGCTCTAGGAGGATGTGAAACTCTTGACCCTCGGTCTGGACAGTGCTGATTGGCCCTGTGCTGATCACATTAACAAGAAAAAAAAAAACCTCTCCAGCAATACACACCAAACAGAGCATGTGCATGTGACTACAGATTCAGTCTGTATTAGGTGCTGATTTCAATGAGTATAACAAGCATGCTTTACTGCATATACAAACAGATTTTACTTTTGTGGGTTTAGTAACACTTTAAAGTATAAAATCTGGGGGCATGTGTGTGTATTGCAGACATCTACTATACATTTTTTAAATTCTACATTGACATCCACTTTAAGCAGAGGGGTAATTAATCAAAACTGTATTGTGGTTTGTTGATATGACATTATCACGGGCAGATAATACTTCAGATATGTTGATGTCTGACTGGTTACAGTTTATACAAAAAAATGTCTCGGACTGCTTTCACACTGATCCACTTTTGTGTTTAAAAAAGCGGAAGAAAAACATGTGACCATGTATTCCTATGGAACTTTTCACACTAATCTGTTGCAGGTCAGGTGCGGTTTTTAAATTCCTGCTTGCTGCATTTTTGGTGCAGGTTTGGTGCAGTAAAAAAAAAAGCGCACCAAAATTGCACCTCCTCATTGAAAATCAATGGAAAATGCGTAAAAAACACATCAAACGCATAGTTACATAGTTAGTCTGGCTGAAAAAAGACAAAAGTCCATCCAGTTCAACCATATAAAAAAAAAAAGTTATAATCCTACACCCACAGTTGATCCAGAGGAAGGCAAAAAAAAAAAAACCCCAGCAAAGCATGATCCAATTTGCTCCTGCAGGGAAAACAAAATTACTCCTAATCCCCCGAGAGGGGATCGGATATTCCCTGGATCAACTTTACCTATAAATGTTAGTATCCAGTTATATTTTGCATGCGTTTTTGAGCCACATGTTCTGTAGAAAACGCGGTAAAAATACATGTGCGTTTTTGCTAGGATCCATGTGAAAGTAGCCCAAGCTACCATTGCATTATGGCTGCTGAGCTTTCTGATTCCCTTTCAGATCAACTGAATTATATGGTCTGGCTACACAGGGGATCTGAAACCTAGATTTATACAGACACGTCATACTTTTTTTTTTTCACAGAATAGGTGGTACATTTTTCACCTTCTTTAACCCCATCCTGTCTAATCATAGCATCTCTATAATGGGGTCTTTACTTTAGGGAGGGGGGAAGGATTAACCAATCGTGTGATGACTGTGATTGGCTGTTACAATGGTTACATGATCAGAAGCTTGGCCCAATGGCTACCGATCATTAGCAGAGACCAGAAGCTGTCTTTGTCAGCTCCATCACTGTGCTGGGAGCATATGTCAGCATAGAAAACTCTGTCACCCATGGACAGTGGCGTCCTTAGGCAGGTGCGGGGGGTGCGTGCCACCTACCGCACAGGGTGACACCGGACCCACTGTACGAAAAGGTAAGTTGTAAAGCAAGCCGACGATCCCCGCAGGATGGATCGGATCTGCAGATTGAGCATAATGGATCGGAGTCTGATCCATTATCCTCCCCAATCCACAGATCCAATCCATTCTGCGGGGATCGTCGGCATGCAACCTATATGGGGTGACACCGGACCCGCTCTACGAAAAGGTAAGTTGTAAAGCAAGCCGACGATCCCCGCAGGATTGAGCATAATGGATCGGAGTCCGATCCATTATGCTCCCCAATCCACAGATCCAATTCATTCTGCGGGGATCGTCGGCATGCAACCTATACGGGGTGACACCGGACCCGCTATACGAAAAGGTAAGTTGTAAAGCAAGCCGACGATCCCCGCAGGATGGATCGGATCTGTGGATTGAGCATAATGGATCGGACTCTGAGCCATTATGCACCCCAATCCACAGATCTTATCCATCCTGCGGGGATCGTTGGCTTGCTTTACAACTTACCTTTTCGTGGAGCGGATCTGGTGTCACTCCGTATAGGTTGCATGCCGACGATCCCCGCAGAATGGATTGGATCTGCGGATTGGGGAGCATAATGGATCGGAGTCCGATCCATTATGCTCAATCCGCAGATCCGATCCATTCTGCGGGGATCGTTGGAGGAGGTGTCACCAAGTGTTATCGCACCGGGTGACACCAACCCTAGGGACGCCCCTGCCCATGGATGCACACATGTGGCATGTGGGTGCTGAAGTCCACCTTCTGAGCCACAGCACCTATCTATTATGCGGACGGCAAGAGGTAAACCATAGCTTAGCCTTTTTGGTAAATTGCTTATAATAAGAAAGGACCAGGGGCGGACTGACCATTTGGAAACTCGGGCACTGCCCGAGGGCCCGGGGTCAGTAGGGGGCCCCATGAGATGCCCCTGGTACCTTTTTCATAGGCTTTTTTGAGTTTGGGCAAGGACACAGGGGCCCCATGATCCCCTATTGCCCAGGGGCCCCATGAATTGTCAGTCCGCCCCTGGAAAGGACTAATTACAATTACATTTCAAATAAAACAAGGAATGCATTAAATAGCTGATAGAAATGGCTCCACTTCTGCTCCATCTTTTTTCTGGGGGACTTCAAAGGCAGCACGGGAAACTAAAGCTGGGTATACACTAGTAGAATTTCATTAGATGTTTCTCTTTGTAAGATCAATGTAGGAATGTTCCTTCGTTTGTTTTCGAATCATTAGTGAGGTCAAATCGATGAGAAAATTCGAAGCAGAAGGATAGAAATGTTTTCTGGAATGCACAGATTCCTAGCAGTGAATGTGGTTTTCATTTGGTAAAGTCCATTCATTCCAAAATCGAATGTTAAAAGCAAATGACGTCCTCTTTTCAAATGACATTCGAATTTTCGGAGAATTTTCGTATGATTTTTTGTTTTCCCTAAGGCTTCATGTAGGAGCTTTTGCCATTTTTTTGCCAAAGCTCCAAAACTCAACTCCATAAACTCCTACATGTTCGTGTACACATAGGCTTTTAGCAGAGTTTAGGAGCTGCCGCATATAGGTGAGGTTAGACCTCCCTCTCCTGAACGCAGAAGAATCGCATTCAGGATAGAAACATTTTGACCGCCGACCGTGGGAAATTGCAAAATGTGGCAAAATCGCGGTACTGCGAATGTTCATATGAATTTTCATTCAAAATTCTACTAGTGCATGCCCAGCTTAAAGTGATACTAAACCCACAACAGTAAAATCAGTCTGTATATGCAGTAAAGCATACTTGTTATACTTACTGTGGAACCTAAGGGGTTAATTTTGCATTGGCATTTCATCCTGGCCATTTCATCCTGTCTTCTCTGCTCCTCCTCTTGTTCAAATGTCCACATCTTATCTCCTGATAAGACAAGACTGAACCTGTAGCCATTCTGCACATGCTCAGTTTAGTGTGTATTGCTAGAGAGGTTTTTTTTTCTTAGAAGAGTGCAGGTGATCAGCACAGGGCCAAACAGCACTGTCCATACAGAGCATGGGGGTTCTGCATCTTCCTAGAGCAGAAAGAAAACTCCTCCTACAAGCTTTAACCAGTGCTCAGCTGAAGTCACAAGACTGCTCTAACTGTTGATGAGAAAAGGTATTTAGCAGTTTGTATTTACTAAAATAATTAGATTTCCATGTTGTGGGTACTGTGGGAGACCAGATATAGTGAATGCAGGGTCCGGGGTTTAGTAACACATTAGGTTTGATCCATGCGTTCTGAGCCATCTCAGATATAATAGCTTTTATGGCATTTACAATAAAAATCAGTTACAAATTCAAACATACAGCTTAGGACTGCAAAGGGAAATAAAGGAGGGGCTTCAGTTTAGTTCGCGGAGAGGCTGGGCAGTGACGTCACGCTTTCTACCTCATCCAATTAGGGAGAGCTTTGCATTCATGAAGAAAACACTGCGCAAAAAAGGGTGTTTTATGGCATTTACAATAAAAATCCGTTACAAATGCAAACATACAGCTGTACAGGACTATAAAGGGAAATAAAGGAGGAGCTTCAGTTCCATTCAGCAGAGAGGCTGGGCAGTGATATCACGCTTTCTGCCTCATCCAATCAGAGAGTGCTTTGCATTCATGAAGAAAACAGTGCATTTTTGAGTGCATTTTTAAAAAGGCGCAGGAACATTTTTCCTGTGTTAACCGCAGGTACAGCAGTCCATTCGAATGTGAGACAGAACAAACACATGGGTGTGACTTACAGCTTTCAGGGGGATCCCACAGGTATGGAGCATACATAGTTATTTTGATCCAATCTGGACCAACGTAACTATGCCTACAATATCCATACCTGGAGATCAACTTTGAAATGGCTGTAAACCCTTATATACCCTGTGAAGAGACTGGCCTCAGGTAGATACACAGATTTGAAACAAAGACTCCTACATAAGTTGTACTTGTTTTTCTGCAGCCCTTTCTAATCTACAGCCATTCAAAGTGCTGAATTTATAGATCTTGTCTGAACTTTCAGAAAGCAGGGGGCAGAGAGTTGAAGTTACACTCCGCAGAGATCAGTGAGGAGAACTCTGAGAGCTGATTGGAGGGAACAGACACACCCCTCTTGATACAGCTCACTGGAACAGAGCTGAACCTGTCAGTCTACTGGAGATCCCTCCCCTGTCAACATTTTTCTTTTGGTGTCAGGAAAACTTGTCAGAACTGTGCAGATAGCAGAGGAATGAAGCAAAAGACAGAAATTACTAAGACGAGTACACACTATATATATGCTTTGTTCATATTTCATGTCTCAGGTTTACAACCACTTTAAGTCACACGAAGCAACTCGTGTTGACTTTTTTTTAATTCATGGCACTTTTTACTTAAAATAACTATGCTGTTTGGTAATAGTGGTAAGTGACCTATGAAATCACATGAAGGTTGAATATTAATATACTGTATATGTATGTGTGTGTATATATATATATATATTTTTTTTATTTTAATAAATTCAAAAATCTTCTATAACATAATTAAAAAAAACATTTGTAATAAAATAAATTTTAAAAAACTGCTTAAAAGTTTGTAGAAATATACATCCAGCATAATATAAAGAAAACCTTGAGTGACTTCAATTAGTTTCTCTGTCCAACAAGCTGGGACAGAGAAAAAGTAAAATATTTTTTAACAATTTTGGCATTTTCTATTATTTTAGGCATTTTAGGTTCTACAGCAGCCTCCTTTAAATTCTGATTATAGGTTTTAAAAGGTGCCTGTCATAACTTTTTCCTGCAAAGTTGCTAATTTCGTACTTGTGTAGGAGCGTGCTGTATAGAAAACAGGAAGTAAGGGGGGACAAGCAAGGAAACAAGGGGCGTTGTGGGGGGGGGAGGGCTATCTTAGAAAGTGTGTATTATGTCCCATGCATTAAGGCGATATTGTGGGTTATACTCAGAATTTTATCCTATTTCTGGCTGCATTGGTTGCAAAATAGTTCCACATTTACTACTCAGGCCAATAACCAAAAACTTTGATTGATTAAATGCAAATAAATAATAAAAAATAAAAAAATCGGAGGAAAATTTAGGTTTTTTTGTGCCTTTTTAATATACTTTTAAAAGATATTGTCCTAATGTGAATTGTCCTATGCATGTGTGTTTAAACCCCATAGTTTGCAATGATAAATTTACACTTACTGGCCACTTTATTAGGTACACCTTGCTGGTGCCAAGAAAATATCCCCCACACCATTACACCACCAGACTAAACCGTTGTTACAAGGCAGGATGGATCCATGTTTACGCCAAATTCTGACCCTACCATCTGAATATCGCAGAAACCAGCCTTCCCGTTATCCTCTGACCTCTGACATCAACAAGGCATTTTTGTCCACACAACTGCCACTCACTGGATATTTTCTCTTTTTCAGACCATTCTCTGTAAACCCTAGAGATGGTTGTGCGTGAAAATCCCAGTATAGTCCATAGGGTGCTCCTGCTGGAACCAGACCTCTATTGCTGCTAGGGTAGTGCCAGAATGGATATCAGGGAATGGGAAGCCAGAAAGACACCGAGGCAGCTCTTCATAGAGTTGGAAGCAAAGATCTAGTATATTAAAAACATGGAAAGAAGGCGCCTCTAAGTGTAGTATTGGCAGTTTTATTCACATACCAAGTTAAAATTCCACTTACAAGAAGTCAGGCATGACAGGCTCATCAGTAGTAGTAGTAGTATTCCTCAATGTTCCTGGTGGTGTGGGATAGAGGCCATCTGGCTATCCCGCGGCAGCAAGGCCTATGGAACGCAGGGTGTCTGAACAAAGATGGCTGTCACACTTCCAAAGTTCCATGCCGGAAGTGACGTAAGATGGGGGCGGTAATGCGTTTCAGAGTGTGCGCAAAAAGCTCCTTCATCAGACCTCTGTTACTGGCCCCATCTTACGTCACTTCCGGCATGGAAGTGTGACAGCCATCTTACTTCTTGTAAGTGGAATTTTAACTTTGTATGTAAATTAAATTGCCAATACTACACTTAGAGGCACCTTCTTTCCATTTGAAAATCCCATAGATCCAATCCAATAGAAAATCCAATAGATGAGCAATTTTTTAAATTCTCAGGCCATCCTGTCTGGTGACAACAACCATGCCACGTTCAAAGTCATTTTAATCCCCTTTCTTCCCCATTCTGATGCTCAGTTTGAACTTCTGCAAGTAGTCTTCATCTCGTGTAAATGCTTAAATGCATTGAGTTGCTGCCATGTGATTGGCTGATTAACAATTTGTGTTACCAAGCAATTGAACTAATATAGTGCCGGTGAGTGTATATAGCAACTATATTTGCCCGGTACATACGTGGGCCCTAATGCCTGCTTCTTAGTGTTACACAAATGCCAATTGGGTGTATTTTTAAAACATTTGAAGAGTTAATCATCCTTTGCGAATGAGCCATAATCATCGTCCTCAAAGGAACTATGGAATAGTAAAGCCTGCGCGAGTCCCATCATAGGACTGGACACTCAGGGTACAGCTGACGCGTTTCAAAGGGCGTCCCTTCTTCATCAGAGCCCTTCGAAATGCATCAGCTGTACCCTGAGTATCCACCCCTATGATGGGACTCGCGCAGGCTTTACTATTCCATAGTTCCTTTGAGGACTTACATGTTTGAAATACTTCGTTGTTTGTGAGTATTATTCTGTATTCAATAAAATTTTGGTTTACTGAGGTAATGTGCAAGGTTAGTGCGCTTTTTGTTTGTTTTCGCAGTATTGTTTGGGCTCCCCCAGCCTTGTTTGGAGCTGCACATCCCCATATGCATTGTTGGGCGAATTTTTCAAGTTCTGATTCCATCTATCCACCTCTTTTGGGTCTCAGAGCGCAGGAGAGTTTGTTTCTAGTCTTTAAAAGACTAGCAGCAGAAAAAACACTAAACGCTGCAAAAACTCGCATAAACATGGTACCACGATTAGCCGCATTTTCCCACGTTTAGCAGCGTTTAGTACTTATTCATTTGATTGGCCAGGGTATTTTCCATTGACGTGGATAAACACCCAAGCGCTAGTGTTTAGCCAGGTTTAGCCGTGTTTTTTGCTGCATTTAGCATTTTTTGTCCAAAACGTTCCTCTCCTGAATGTGAATATTCTGCATTCAGAAGAGGAACGTTTAACTGACTTTAAATCCGGCTGCTCCTAAACTCTGGTAAAAGCCTATGTGTACATGGACAACACAGGCTTTTACTGAGTTGAGTTCAGGGGCTTTGGCAAAAAATCGCCAAAAGCTGCAAAACTCACGTTTAGGATCAGCAGTGTACATGAGGCCTAAAGGACAAACCAGGAAGCTAATATGAAGACAGATTCATGTACTTCAGCTAGCTGTATATGAAAAATACATGTCATGGTTTTTACAATGAGTACAATGAGCTGGATTTATGTTTATCCTTTAATCTGTTTTACCCCTGGTTCACATCTGTGCGGGTGGTGCCGCTGCGGATCCGCACGAAAATCTGTGCAGCCGCACTACCCACACAGAGAAATGCGGACCCGCGGGCGGGCGCCATTAGTTCTAATGGCACGCCGCCCGCACTGGAAAACGCAACCGTACTGGGAACCGAGGTTCCCGTGCAGGCTGTGTTTTCCAAAGAAGTGCAGGGACTTCTTACCTGCGTGCCCCAGGGCACGGGAGTCCATTCAAATGAATGGGCTCTCGTGCCCATGCAAAATGCGGCATAGATGTGAACCGGGGTAATGAACAAGACCATAGTCACTGATGAAACCTCTTTTTTTTTTTTTTTTTTAGAAAGCAGGTACTAATCTCCCAGAACAAAGCACATGGTGCTTCTGATTGTTTTTTAAAGCTGTAAATAGTAAACGAGATGCTTTCATTGAATGCTAAGTCTTTATAGGAGATGTAATCGTAGTTGATGTTGCCCACATCGGAATGAACGAGATGGAGCTTTTATAAAAGGCATCTACCCCATATGACCAAACTGATTCCTCTTGAAGCGGGATCAGTGTGTGAGCGCTGTGTCTGTAGTGTTGCAGTGGTAACTTGTGTTATGTTACAGGTTTAGTAGTGGTTGCGGATTTCAACTGTCACAGATGAAGTGATATGTACAATCCTACCACAAAGCCACATTTCCTGCTGCTGATCTGTGAAAGGTGTGTTCACATGTACAAACTTTATTTTCTGCTAGATTTTCAGTGTGTTTGTATATATATGTATGTATATATATATATATATATATATATATATATATATCAATCAATCATCATCAGTACAATTAAAAACTGTTATTTATTATAGGTATTTATATTGCACTGACAATTTATGCACATTTACATCACTTTTTGTCCTCAAGGACGAAAATCTCAGGTTCCTATCTTCCATGCATACACACACATACTAAGGCCAATTTAGACAGGAACCAATTAACCTGTGAGACGTCACCACGTCTTGTGGAGTGAGACGTCATTGCGCTGCCTCTAGACTTCATCTAAGCAGAGGACACTTTGCACTCTTTGAAAAAAAAATGCAATGAAATCTTTGAATGGCAACTGAGCAGTCGGCCTCCTATCTTCAGAAGGTCACAGGTTAGCCGCTCGGTGGGGGACCTGGAAGCAAGCGAAGAGCTGTGTCTACTGCAGTGATATCCAGCTCCTACAGTAGCCATTCTCATCAAGGGTTCCTCCAGAGGTTGGTAGGGGTTCCTTGAGCTGTGGCTGATTGACTTTCTATTTGATGGTGCCCCCTGCATAGTTCTGGGATCAACGCCACTTGGAAGAGCCAGCTGCAAGAACCCATACCTGTCTGGAAGGATGGCATTCAGAACACCATTGCAAGGGGGGTGTTCTTTCCACTTGCCACCAATATAAGGACCATTTTTCCCAATTTGCCATCAATGAGTTATTTTTGCAAGGGTTCGCCAAAACATGAAAATTATTTCAAGGGTCCCTTTGGGGTAAGAGGTTGAGAACAGCTGTCCTAGAGGAATCCCACAGATGTGGCACACACATACTTGAATTGGTCAAAGCTGGACCAAGGTAACTATCTAAAAATATCCATATCTGGAATTTTTTACCTGGATTTACACTGTTGTATTGCAGGAACATGGGATGTTCTCTCGTGTGCTGTGGTCCCATTGATTCAAAATGGCATCCCAAGATACCTGTGTTCAGCTGTGGCTGATTGACCTTCCATTTGAAGGTGACTGTATAGTTCCAGGATCAACGCCACTTGACAGAGCCAGCTGCAAGAACCCAAACCTGTTTGTAAGGTTGTCATTCTGAACAACACTGTAAGAGGGCATTCTTCACACTTGACACCAATGTAAGCAGCATTTTCTTCCCGTTGACCACCAATGAACTGGTTTTTGCAAGGGTTCCCTAGACCTTAAAATGATTTCAAGGGTTCCTCTAGGGTAAAAAGGGTGAAGGCTGTTATAGAGGAATCCAACAGGTGTGGCACATACATACTTTCATTGATCCAAGCTGGACTAACATAACTATCTAAAATTATCCATACCTGGACTTTTTTTTTGCCTGGATTTACACACTTGTGTTCCAGGAACACGACGGGATGTGTGCGGTGTGTTGTGGTACCATTTATTCAAAATGGCACCCCAACGTACCTGCATTGCAGTGCGCTACTGTGCATTGTGGTGGGCTGTATGGTAAAAATTGGTGTGTTTTTGTGCATTAGGATGGCCTTACTGCAATGCACATTAATACATGTGCATGGGCACACCGCACATTGTAGTAAAAGTAGCAGTGAAGAAAAGCACTTGTGGGTTCAACCAATCATTTTGGCACTTTATTTCTAGGTGATCAATGTAAATGAGGGAGTAGCGAGGATGCGTTCTTTGCCTATGTACGGAAAGGTGTCCCTCTTTTGGAGAGATGGAGTTTGGTCATAGACCTAGTATGTTTCTGGAAGTTGAAGGACATCACCTAAAGGCAAGATCTGATGCAAAGGCCATACGTTTGGTCATTAGACTAACATTGTAAAAACCCAATGCAATCCATTTCTCATTCAGTGTTCCTTAATGTTGTATATGTTGTATATCTCTATCTTCCTGAACCATCATAGACCCAGCATTGTGTATACTATTGTTGTGATAAAGAGTTCAATAGGTAACTGGGAGTTTGTTTATGTATGTGATGTAGATCTGTATGTCTGATCCTGAGTCTGCAGGTGCAGCCACAGAGACCACAGACGGATCTCTCTTCAACAGAGCTGAAGGGTTTTGTTCTCATTTTCAGCATTTAGTTAAAGCTGAAGTTTAATCTGCTTATCTTTTACCTTCACTGGTCTTTCTCCTATCAACGTTCTAATAAATGTATTCAATTTCAATTTTCATTACATATCTTTTTTTACACCCAGTGAAATTATCACTGGATCTCTGTGCTTCTTTATGTAATACAAGCAGATCATGGCTGTTGGGAGGGCTCGGAAGGGTGCTGTACATATTCTATATTGCCAAAGTTATTGGGACGCCTGCCTTTACACGCACATGAACTTAAAATGGCATCCCAGTCTTAGTCCGTAGGGTTCAATATTGAGTTGGCCCCGCCCTTTGCAGCTAAAACAGCTTCAACTCTTCTGGGAAGGCCGTCCACAAGGTTTAGGAGTGTGTCTATGGGAAGGTTTGACCATTCTTCCTGAAGCACATTTGTGAGGTCAGGCACTGATGTCGGAGGAGAAGGCCTGGCTTGCAGTCTCCGCTCTAATTCATCCCAAAAGTGTTCTACCAGGTTGAAGTCAGGACTTTGTGCAGGTCAGTCAAGTTCTTCCACCCCAAACGCACTCATCCATGTCTTTATGGACCTTGCTTTGTGTACTGCTGCGCAGTCATGTTGGAAAAGAAAGGGGCCATCCCCAAACTGTTCCTACAAAGTTGGGACATTAAATTGTCCAAAATGTCTTGGTATGCTGATGCCTTAAGAATTCCCTTCACTGGAACTAAGGGGCCAAGCCCAACCCCTGAAAAACAACCCCATACCATAATCCCCCCTCCACCTAACTTTACACTTGGCACAATGCAGTCAGGCAAGTACCGTTCTCCTGGCAACTGCCAAACACAGACATGTCCATCAGATTGCCAGACAGAGAAGTATGATTTGTCACTCCAGAGAACACGTCTGCACTTCTCTAGAGTCCAGTGGCGGCGTGCTTTACACCACTGCATCCGACGCTTTGCATTGCACTTGGTGATGTAAGGCTTGGATGCAGCTGCTTAGCCATGGAAACCCATTCCATGAAGCTATCTACGCACTGTTGTTGAGCTAACATGAAGTCCTCTTGAAGTTTGGAGTTCTTTAGCTATTAACTTTGCAGACAGTTGGCGACTTCTGTGCACTGTGCGCTTCAGCATGCGCTGACCCTGCTCAGTAGCAAGAAAATTTCACAAATGGGCTTATTGCACAGGTGGCATCCTATCACGGTATCACGCTTGAGCTCCTGAGAGCGACCCATTCTTTCACAAATGTTTGTAGAATCATCTGCATGGCTAGGTGCTTGATTTTATACACCTGTGGCCATGAAGGTGACCAGTGGCCATGGAGCTTCCTGAAAATATCACTGCACCCTGCCTCAGTGCTGTTCTCAGTTGTCCGCAGAAGTGGGCTGGCTCTTGGGAGGAGTTATGCAAATACCAAAATGCCTTTATGGGTAGGTGTCAGTTTGAAAAGGTGGGTGTTCCTAGGGGGAATGTATTTGCATGCAGACTGCCCTAGGAAACGCCTACATGTAATGCTATGCCTCCATAAATGAAAGAACTGAAATCCAATGAAAATAGCCCTTACAATATCTTTTTATCTCTGTATACCTATCTCTAACTAATACACTTAACCTACCTCTTAAAATGAACTATTATTGTAAGTCTTGGTCCACACTGCATAATAGGAAAAGGCACAACATGCACTTTCCCGACATACATCGAAACGCGTTGTCCTTTAGCAGACACATGGCAGTGACATTAATTGTTAATGGAACCCCCATGCATCTGCTAATGCGCATGAAACCAAACTGAATGTGCGCGAGTGTTTGGAAAAGGGTCAGGGATTTGTTTTCAATGTTTCCCTCATGTTGGACAGTCCTTTGAAACAAATGGGCTGCCGTACAGCGACACACGGAAACACGCGTGTGCTCAGTCATACTTGTATGTGTGATCCTAGCCTAACACCTACACTTCCTCTCACCTCTGAAGTCTGCCCCCTAATATAACCCTGAAAAGGAACCCCTCCATTATGCACTGCTGCTCTATGCACACTGTGGCCAATCCTTTTCATACAAATCAGTCCACAGGGAGTCACCCCAACGAGGTTTCCATGCTCAATGGACCAGAGAGAGCTCTGTGATGTCACTTTCACTGCAAGTATGCACATTATGGCAGATTTGCCTGTTAAAGCACCCCTCCGTGCTGCGATGACCACCACTCCACTACTGCTAGTGACATCTTTGGAAAAGCACCCCTCCGTGCTGCGATGACCACCACTCCACTACTGCTAGTGACATCTTTGGAAAAGCACCCCTCCGTGCTGCGATGACCACCACTCCACTACTGCTAGTGACATCTTTGGAAATTACACACCTAAAATCCTCGAGTTTAGATACATACAGCATGGCATTCTGCATGTAATGTCTTTATGCATGTACTTTGCACGCACCTTCATGTGTACATATGTACATGAGCAGGGGCAGACTGACAACTCATGGGGCCCCTGGGCAATAGGGGATCATGGGGCCCCTGTGTCCTTGCCCACACTCAAAGCACACCCCAAAAAAGCCTATAAAAGGTACCAGGGGCATCTCATGGGGCCCCCTACTGACCCCGGGCCCTCGGGAAGTGCCAGAGTGCTCGAATGGTCAGTCCACCGCTGTACATGAGTATAATCTGCAGATATAGTAGGTACCGCCTTGGACGCAGCTATGTCTTACTTTTGTGGTATGCCGCTAAACACAGCGCACATTTCTGTTTCTAGACATGGCTGTGTGTATGACCTCATTGATTGCACCAAACTACATGTATTTAAATGCAGTGTTTTAGGTGTCCATGTGAATGAGCCCATATGCAAAACACTGTGAAGGCTGCTTTTTGATCTTCTTTGCCTGCAATGTGATCAGATCTCATTAGGACCAGCTGTGTCCACACAAATGCCAAGAAAGGGGGTCAAGCACAGTCACAACTGTCCTCGCTACACCATTAGGGCTCATGTGTACCAGCCTGCTTGCTGAAATGCATGCACACTGGTACATATTGTGTCCCCTCACTCCTCCTTCTCCAGGCCAATCACAGAAATATTGCTAAAACAGATTACCTGCAGCCACCCAGGCCAGGAACACCATTGTTAACAACTAAAAGACCATTCTGACATCAATATTTTTTTGCTAGAAAATTAATTAGAACCTCCAAACATTACGACATTTTTTTAGCAGAGGCCCTAGAGAATAAAATGGTGGTTGTTGCATTTTTTATGTCACATGGTATTTGCGCAGTGTTTTTTCAAATGCAATTTGTTTGGAAACAAACACACTTGAATGAACTTTATTGGAAAAAAAACCCACAATACATAACCAATTTTTTTTATAAAATACAAAATATTTTGTTATACCGAGTAAATAGATACCTAACATGTCACACTTTAAAATTGCACATGCTCATGGAATGGCAACAAGCTACAATACTTACCTTAGATTGTACCCCCCTTAAGGGTTAATGACTGATGTGAATGTACAGCACAGTGGCTAAATGGTTAGCACTTCCACCTCGCAGTACTAGGGTCGTTAGTTCGAATCCCAGCCACGGCACCACCTGCCTGGAGTTTGCATGTTGTGCCTGTGTGGGTTTCCTCCGGGTACTCTGGTTTGCTCCCACACTCCAAAGACATGCTGGTAGGTTAAATTGCTCTTGTCTAAATTGGCCCTAGTATATGTATGAATGTGAGTTAGGGACCATAGATTGTATACTCCTTGAGGGTTAGGGACTGATTTGAATGTACAATATATGTGTAAAGCACTGCATAAATTGACAGTGCTATATAAGTACCTGAAATAAATATATATATGTAAAGCACTGTGTAAATTGACAGCACTATATAAGTACCTAAAATAAATAAATACCTTAAAAATCTCCATAGGCAACACTTTAAATTTTTTTGCAGGTTATCAGTTACACAGAAGGTCTACTGCTAGAATTATTGCTCTCATTATAACATTCGCGGTGATACCTCACATGTGTGTTGCGAACACCATTAAGTGTGCGACCTACGTATTATTTTATTTATTTATTTACAATGTCCCTATATTTTTTTAATCACTTTTATTCCTATCACAAGAAATGTAAACATCCCTTGTGGTAGAAATAAAACATGAAAGGTCCTCTTTATGGAGACATCTGAGGTCTATAAGACTCAAGATCTCTACCCCGGAAAGCATGAGGTCAATAAATTAAAAAAAAAAAATCATTGATCTCTTGCTTTGCAGAAAAAGAAATGGCAGTGTTTACATCTGCCCTAGCTGGAAGTGACAAAATGCCATAACTTCTGGTCTCCTAGACCACAGAAATGGCTGGGGACCTTCCTGTTCCTGGTCTGCTCTATGATCAGCAGGTAAAACCACCAAATCGGATCCTGGACTCCCCGATCACACGGGAGAGAGGCACCCCCCTTTCTGCCACCTGTAAAAGCTTATTAGCCACTAGGATTGCTTTTAATTAAAGGAGCATCGCCGGCTAAAAAAAAATACCAGGGTTATGGCAGACAGCTGCAGCCATAACCCAGGTATAACCACTACATGTACGTGATTGTGCGTTAAGTGGTTAAAGCTGGAGAGAAATCTCGGACACATTTTTAAATGAGGACAAAATCAGGGACACTTTTTTTTCCGCAGACAACCCTCTAAAATCGAGGACTGTCCCCAGAAACTGGGGATGTCTGGTCACCCTGTACTATATCCCCATTGAGTTGAACTCCTATCTAAGTCAGATATCCAATCACATGATAGAAACTTGATAAAAAGAAAGTTACTTGTGTTTGGTCACCCTATGCTACAGCCCCATTGATCTGAACAACTGTCTGAGTTAGATATCCAATCATCTACTGGAAACCTGATAAAAAGAGAGCTACTTCTTCATGTGATTGGATGCTTGGCATTAACACAGGTTCATCTCACATCACACAGTTGGGAGTAGACACACCCCTTTCCTCCCTCCTCCTTCTCCAGACCAATCACAGAAATGTTGCTAAGACAGATTACTCCAAAGCTGCTCAGGAGGAGAACGCCAATATTAAAGCTGGAAAGAAATCAGGGACTGGGGATGATGTCAGGAACACTTTTATTCTGAGGACAACCCCTTAAACTCAGGGACTGTCTCCAGAATTGGGGAGGTGTGGTCACCCTATACTACAGCCCCATTGATCTGAACAACTGTCTGAGTTAGATATCCAATCATCTACTGGAAACCTGATAAAAAGAGAGCTACTTCTTCATGTGATTGGATGCTTGGCATTAACCCAGGTTCATCTCACTTCACACAGTTGGGAGTAGACACACCCCTTTCCTCCCTCCTCCTCCTTCTCCAGACCAATCACAGAAATGTTGCTAAGACAGATTACTCCAAAGCCTCCCTGGAGGGGAAAACCATTAAAGCTGGAAAGAAATCAGGGACTGGGGATGATGTCAGGAACACTTTTATTCTGTGGACAACCCCCTAAAATCAGGGACTGTCCCCGGAACTGGGGATATCTGGTCACCCTATACTACAGCCCCATTGATCTTAACTCCTGTCCAGGGGCGCACTGACCATTTGGAAACTCAGGCACTGCCCGAAGGCCCGGGGTCAGTAGGGGACCCCATGAGATGCCCCTGATACCTTTTTCATAGGCTTTTTTGGGCAAGTTTGGGCAAGGACACAGGGGCCCCATGATCCCCTATTGCCCGAGGGCCCCATGAGTTGTCAGTCCGCCCCTGCTCCTGTCTGAGTTAGATATCCAATCATCTGCTGGAAACCTGATAAAAAGAAAGCTACTTCTTCATGTGATTGAATGCTTGACATGAACACAGGTTCATCTCACTTCACACAGTTGGGAGTAGACACACCGCTTTCCTCCCTCCTCCTTCTCCAGGCCAATCACAGAAATGTTCCTTCTCCAAAACCGCCCAGGAGGGGAACCCCATTATTAAAGCTGGAAAGAAATCAGGGATCGGGGATGATATCAGGAACACTTTTATCCTGGGGACAACCCACTAAAATCGGGGACTGTCTCTTGAAACTGGGGATATCTGGTCACCCTATACTATAGCCCCATTGATTTGAATTCTCATTTAATCAGATGTCTAATCGCATGCTGGTAATTTAATAAAAATAAAGCATCTTCTTCCTATGATTGGATGCTTGCTCACCTCAATTAACACTTTAGTAAATCCGACCAGGGGCAGACTGACCATTTGGAAACTCGGGCACTGCCCGAGGGCCCGGGGTCAGTAGGGGGCCCCTGGTACCTTTTTATAGGCTTTTTTGAGTTTGGACAAGGACACAGGGGCCCCATGAGTTGTCAATCCGCCCCTGAAACCGACTGATCAGATTGCAGACTTTACCTATCACTACCATCCCCCCCACCACCAACGAACTTCACGGTGAAGGGTGCTCTGCTGTCGCTCTTGTGAATGATGTTTCACGGCTTGTGTTTTGTTCTGTGGCGGAAGTAAAGATGCAGAGAGATAACTAATTATATTCGGGAGGAAACCAGAAGTATTTTTCCATGTTTCTTATCAGATGGTGCAGTGGCAGGAGGAAATACAAGATACCTGACAACGGGCTCGGTGTACTCGCTTATCGCTGGATCTCTTTTTACCAGATTCAGTTAAATTGATTTGTGAGTGTTTGTGCTGGCAGACTACCTTTGTTTGCTCATGCAAATCTCTATGATCCATGGAGCTGTGCATGCAATCTACTGTCCGATGTAACTCCTTCATGACAGGAGCTGGAATAACACACTATGGCCACGCACTTCCTAACGTATTGGCAGTTGTTGACATGACCTTAATATTTTTACATGCTTGCTGTTCCATATTTTCACTACTGCCTACCATGTGCAGGTTTGTAAATGCTGCTTCTAGTGAACATCGGGATTTCCTGAAAGGTGATGAAAATGCCTTCTTAACTACTTGCCAACCGCAGATAGCCGAATGACGGCTACACTGCGGCCGGCCAGTTCTGGGAGGGCGTCATATGACGTCCTCCCAGAACGTGCTCTCCTGCGCGCCCCTGGGGGTGCACACCCGGCGATCTCCATGATTGCTGTGTCCTACGGACACAGCTGATCACGTGATGTGGTAAAAGGCCAATCACAGCGGCCTTTTACCACTTGATCAACCGTGTCCAATGACACGCTGATCACTGGGAAATGCAATTGCCGGTTCTCGGCTGCACTTTCCTCAAGCTGTCAGAGTGTGAGGAAAGTACTGCCGAGAACCGGCAGTTGTCAGAGCAGGGATCGGCACCGATCATCAGGGCACTGATGATCAGTGCCCTGATGATCGATGCCCAGCAGTGCCACCCACCAGTTCCGCCCACCTGTGCCCAGCAGTGCACCCACCTGTGCCACCCAGCAATGCCACACACCTGTACCCAGAAGTGCCACCTACCTGTGCCCAGCAGTGCCGCCCACCTGTGCCCACCAGTGCCACCCACCTGTGCAGCCCAGCAGTGCTGCCAGTCAGAGCCACCAGTCAGTGCCCAGCGGTTGTGCCAGTCATTGCCCAGCAGTTGCGCCAGTCAATGCCTAGCAGTGCCGCCAGTCACTGCCCAGCAGTGATGCCAGTCAGTGCCACCTATAAGTGCTGTCTATCAGTGCTGCATATCCGTGCCGCCTCATTAGTGCTGCCTATCAGTGCCACCTATCCGTGCCACCTCAATAGTGCTGCCTATCAGTGCCTCCTATCAGTGTCCTTCAGTGCTGCCTATCAGTGCCCATCAGTGCTGCCTAACAGTGCCCATCAGTGCCGCCTATTAGTGCCCATCAGTGCTGCCTCATCAACGCACATCAGTGAAGGAAAATTACCTGTTTGAAAAATTTTATAATAGAAACAAAGAAACTTTTTTTTCTTCAAATTTTTTGCATTTTTTTGTTTATAGCGCAAAAAGTAAAGTGCCCAGTGGTGATTAAATACCACCAAAAGAAAACTCTTTTTGTGAGAAAAAAATGATAGAAATTTCATATGGGTACAATCTTGCATGACTGCGCAATTGTCAAAGTGCGACAGCGCTGAAAGCTGAAAATTGGCCTGGTAAAGAAGGGGTATAAGTGCCCGGTAGGCAAGTGGTTAATCGCTTCAATACTGGGCACTTTCACCCGCTTCTAGCCCGGGATAATTATCAGCTTTCAGCGCTGTCACATGTTGTCCCCCCCAAATCAGCCCCATGGCGCTAAAGCTTCTCACCTTGTTACAACGTAGAGAGATCACTGTGTTGAAACTGAAGAAATGCTTCCTCCTCCCCGTAGAAGACTGATGACATAATTCTCCGAGATTGCACCTCTTAGCCTAGGCACAGTCCCTTGATTGCTCAACGAAAGCTTTCGAATGATAAAAATTGCAGCTTTGTTTTTTTTTGCTTTTTTTTTTTAACTTTAATGTTGTGACATGTCAGGAATTCATACTTGCAGACTGGTATAGTTACTGTTGGGTTTATTTGAAAGTGACACTGAGCCTGGGTTCACATATATCGCATGTGATTCGCACAGGAACCGCACCGCATCACACGCGATTTGTGTGCGGTGTGATTGGAGCATTACATTATGTATGGCTCAAATCGCACCGCAAATTATTATTATTATACAGTATTTATAAAGCGCCAATAGTTCGCTCAGCGCTGTACATTACAAAGGGGGACAGAACATGTGACAGAACAAATTCACCAAAAATGTGCAGGACCCTTTTTTGGGTCCGCAGTAGAATCGGATCGCATGGTTATTCACACCAATGCGATCTGTTTCTGCACACCGCACCATGTTTTGCAAACTGCTTTCCGGGTGCTGTTAACTTAACATACACACCCGCAGCAGTTCGCATGAATGGGGTGCGATTCTGATGCGATGTGGAATTTGCACTGAAAACGCTGCAAATTCCACACCGCATCAGTGTGAACCAGGGCTAAATGATATCCTTAGTCTCCAGAAATAATTCCATACACATCCACCACTTATTGGCCCTGTAATTTATTTTTCATGAAATTGTTTCTGTGTTCTTCTGCATCCTAAAATCCTCTGTGAGCTCATGGACCTCTCATTTTCCCCCTCACTTTTGTTTGTTTGGAAAGAGCAGTGCACATTAGTTGTGGTCATGTCCACAGCTCTAGGCAAACTACACATCCCACAGTCCATAGACCATCTTGGGAACGAAGAAGAGAAAGTGGCTAAATTCCTACATACAGTGTGACCATGGAGAATGAACATAGCCACCCTCTAACAGGAATTCAGATTACAGCAGCAAAAAATAAAGGAATTTTTAGATTTAGAGGAAGCTGAGAGTAATAGAACAGACTTTATTTAGTTAAGAATGCGTACTGGAATATTTTTACTTTTTAAGTGTTTTGTGTCCCTTTAAAGTGGTTGCAATCCCTTACATATAGCCAGTGAAGTGACTGGTCTCGGGTGATACACAGAGAGGAAACAAATCCTCCTACACACATTTTACCTGTTTATCAGCAGCCCTCTCGTAACTACATCTGTTCAAAGTCTAGAATTCATTCAGTTTGTTTGAGCTGTCAGAAAGCAGAGGGCGGGAAGCTGAAGTTACACTGTGCAAAACTCAGTGAGAGCTGATTGGAGGGAAGGGACACTCCCCCCTTCCCCTTCATAAAGCACACAGCAACAGTGCTGAGGCTGTCAGTCTGCGGGAGATCCCTCCCCTGTCAACATTTTTCTCTTGTTGTCAGGAAAGCTTGTCAGAAGTGACTGATGCTGATAGCAGAGGAACAAGGCAGCAGACAGAAATGACACTTGGTGCTCTGGATTGGGATGAGTATACACTATAGAGGGACATGCTTTGTTCATATTTTGTCTCTGAGGTTTTGAACCACTTAAGATGCTTGTTCAGACGGGCAGCAAGACTGAATTGTCCAGATGTGACTAAATGCCACATCTGGGTGCAGCATCATTCCGCCTACAAACTGGACCATTGGCTGCATCCCTATTGTATGCAGGCAAACTGCCTGCATCCAGGACCAGTCAGAAGTCTTATCACAGGTAATCACTGATGTGAGCGATTACATGCAAACAGTGGTGGCCAGGGGTGGACTGATCATTCAAGCAAGTGGGCACTGCCCGAGGGCCCGGGGTCAGTAGGGGGCACCATGAAATGCCCCTGGTACCTTTTATAGGCTTTTTTGGGTGTGCTTCGAGTGTGGGCAAGGACACAGGGGCCCCATGATCCCTTATCGCCCGGGAGCCCCATGAGTTGTCAGTCGGCCCCTGGTGGTGGCAGAATACAAATCTGTCCACATCTGTTCTTATATGGGGCTAGTTTCCCTCTGATGAACGCGCATCCAAACGAGCCCTTAGACGATAGACTCCCTTTAAGCCAATCAGAATGAGCGATCCTTTCCCTTGTTCCTCTGTGTTCTCCTCACGTGTAGCCAAACTGAAATGAGTTTTTTTTTCCTGTACTATTTAATGAGGCTGAGCAATTACAGAGAACAGCTTCCAAACGAGAATGTTTGTGGAAAACAACATGTGCATAATTAGTCCTTAATGAGCCATTGTGTGTGTGGTATTTTTTTCCCTGTTAAACGTGCAATTAAATTTATAATGGTTTATAAGATGTAAAATCGCTCGAAAAGAAGAGCAAGTGCATGTAGTTTACACAGTTAACTATTCTGTGACATGAAGTCTTCAGATTAAATATACACTATATTGCCTAAAGTATTGGGCCAGCCCTCCAAATCATTGGATTCAGGTGTTCCAATCACCTCCATGGCCACCAGTGTATGTGGTCCCAGGCATGCAGACTGCTTCTACAAACATTTGTGAAATAATGGGTCGCTCTCAGGAGCTCAGTGAATTCAAGCGTGGTACCGTGATAGGTTGTCACCTGTGCAATACGTCCATCCGTGACATTTCCTTGTTACTAAATATTCCACGGTCAACTGTTAGTGGTATTATAACAAAGTGGAAGCAACTGGGAACAACAGAAACTCAGCCACCAAGTGGTAGGTCACGTAAAATGACAGAGCGGGGTCAGCACATGCTGAAGCGCACAGTGCACAGAAGTCGCCAACTGTCTGCAGAGTCAATAGCTAAAGACCTCCAAACTTCATGTGGCCTTCAGATTAGCACAACAACAGTGTGTAGAGAGCTTCCTGGAATGGGTTTCCATAACCGAGCAGCTGCATCCAAGCCTTACATCATCAAGTGCAATGCAAAGCATCGGATGAAGTAGTATAAGGACTCTAGAGCAGTAGAGATGTGTTCTCTGGAGTGATGAATCACGCTTCTCTGTCTGGCAATCTGGACGTGTCTGGGTTTGGAAGTTGCCAGGAGAACGGTACTTCCCTGACTGCATTGTGCCAAGTGTAAAGTTTGGTGGAGGGGGGATTATGGTGTGGGGTTGTTTTTCAGGGGTTGGGCTTGGCCCCTTAGTTCCAGTGAAGGGAACTCTTAAGGCGTCAGCATACTAAGATATTTTGAACAATTTCATGCTCCCAACTTTGTGGGAACAGTTTGGGGATGGCCCCTTCCTGTTCCAACATGACTGCGCTCCAGTGTACAAAACAAGGTCCATAAAGACATGGATGACCGAGTTTGGGGTGGAGGAACTTAACTGACCTGCACAGAGTCCTGACCTCAACCTGATACAGCACCTTTGGGATGAATTATAGTGGAGACTGTGAGCCAGGCCTTCTCATCCATCATCAGTGCCTGGCCTCACAAATGTGCTTCTGGAAGAATGCTCAAACATTCCCATAGACACCCTCCTAAACCTTGTGGACGGCCTTCCCAGAAGAGTTGAATCTGTTATAACTGCAAAGGACGGACCAACTCAATATTGAACCCTACGGACTAAGACTTTTGGCAATATAGTGTATTTCATTTTTTACCTATTAATTCATACACTTGAATACAAATTCTATATATTGTAATTTACATGTCCTTAGGTGTGGTGGCTGCATTAGTTTTTATTTTTTCAGATTTTTTACTTAATATTCACCTCGTGATCCCGCCAGTAACACACTTCATGCCATAGAGTGAAAACACTCATTATGCTTTATTTATGGTGGAGCAGCATTGTCACCCTAGGTCAGGACCCCCTCCTTTATTCCTTATCGCCACATCATGGGGGACATGTCCTGTAGTTCATATAGGAGAAAAAAGGACTGCAGCATGCATAGTACAGCACTGGATTTCTGGCAGGATCAGGGGCATAGATAAGGGGGGGTCAGGGGGTCCAAACTCCCCCAAAGTGACTATGCAAAGTGCCACAGCTAGGCTACCGTAACGGCTGATCAACAGTTATCAAGTAGATGTCAATAAAATGCATATATTTAACAGACTATAAGGGAGTAAATTAAATAATTTCCTAGTTAGGGTTTGCATACACTTAAAACATGATGAAAAAGAGAACTTCAGGCAAAATGCAGGATTTAATATAGTGACATTCTGTTAGGGTCTGCTTCAATAAGTTGCAAGGAAGCAGCACACTATGCTGCATAAAGAGAAACATCAGATCCCTATTGTTGGCCCCACCCACTCCTCACTGGCACCGCCATCTTTGAGTGTCCTGCACATGTGCAGATGCTCTCTGCCCTTCCCTTGTGACCTGGCGGAGTCCTGCAGCAAATCTGTGCATGATCACTACAACACCCTCCCCCAGGGGTGGACTGACAGCTCATGGGGCCCCAGGCAATAAGGGATCATGGGGCCCCTGTGTCCTTGCCCAAACTCAAAAAAACCTATGAAAAAGGTACCAGGGGCATCTCATGGGGCCCCCTACTGACCCCGGGCCCCCGGGCAGTGCCTGAGTTTCCAAATGGTCAGTCCGCCCCTGCCCTCACCATATGATCTATTGCACCTGCACATATATAGCCTCATGTCCACTGGGCATTTATCCCCCGTGCCCCAAAATCTGGTGTTTTCATGCCAGGGGAAGGCACAGATGCACCATCCAGTCCCAATGTCAGCAGCCTATGTGTATGAGAGGCTACAACTGTGGTGGCTGGACGGGACTGGCCTCTGTATGAAGTGGTACAGACCTTTAGGCCCGTATGCGCCCAGGGACAAATGCCCGGAACATCAAGATCACCCAAGATCATCCAACCTCTGTATTTTTCAGCTTCTCATTGACTTTTAGGCTTTGTTTACACTTATGCGACTCCAAAGTCGCACAATCTCCAGTTTAATTGAAAACAATGGGCTGTGACTTGTCATGCGACTTCATATGTCCAAAATCGCATGACAAGTCGCACAAGTGTGAACTGAGCCTTACAGGCTGCTGGCAATGGGGCTGGACAGTGAACTTGTGCCTTCCTCCTGTGCAAAAATGCTGGATCCTCAGGCAGAGGGGCTAAATGGCCAATGGGCATGAGGTCTAAGAGGTTTGCTTTTTTAATCTTGCACCATTGGGAAGAAACAAAAATGTCCCAAGAACTCTGTCCTGTAACAGGAAATAAAGCCAGTCCAAAAAAAAACCCATCTTTATTAGAAACTTGCCTTCAACTGCTGTAAGTAATCGCAGGCCATACATCTTACTCGTAAAGTGTATGGAAACCTATTTTTGAGTATGTTCACTACACTGCCGTAGTTGCAGCACAGGCTTTCAATGTAAAATTGATGTTTGGCAATAAAAAAAATAATAATAAAAAAGAAGTGGTATCAGGAGGTGGCAGCAGAGCCTCCTGAGCGCCTCTCAGTCACTCTTATACCATTCTCTGAAAAGTGATCCACCGCCTGTCTGAAATACCCCTTACACTTACCTTGAAAGGCTGTGCTGCAACTACGGCAGTGTAGTGAACATACTCAAAAATAGGTTTCCATACACTTTACGAGTAAGATGTATGGCCTGCGATTACTTACAGCAGTTGAAGGCAAGTTTCTAATAAAGATGGGGGTTTTTTTGGACTGGCTTTATCCTTGTCCTTCCTCCTAGCCTGTGACTGGACAGTGAAAAGAGAAGCAGCAGACCGATGAGCTCCTCTCTCTGTTGCTCTGCTCTTTCCTCCCATCAGCAGGGAGAAAAAAGGCTAAAGTCAGGCATTTAGGTTAAGTTCACAATTGTTTAGTATCTAAAAAGCAGTGGATTGTTTTTCGGAGTGCAGATAAGCAGCTGCTGTCAGGCGTTCAGGTGGTGGCAAAAAAGAATAAAACATGGTGCACTTTCCTTGCGCATTCAGTGGTGTGTTTAGGTTTTGTGCTGCCCTAGGCAACACAAAATTTGCCCCTCACCCTGGAGAAAGCCTGACATTGACCAACAACACCCCTGACCCCGCCGCCCCCACCTGAGAGAACTTTCCACTACCATCGCCCCCATACACTGGCCACTCCTCTCCAGTGAGAGAGAGAAAGACACTCACTTTCACAGCTCTGGACATCCCCAGGAATGAGAGTCAAGCAGCCCACAGCCTCTCTCAGATCCCATCTGGTCCCCAAGCCGCATGTGCCCCTTCTTCCGTCCATTCTTTCAGAGGGGCGGTGCTGCCCCCTGAAAAATGCCACCCTAGGCAAATGCCTTGTTTGCCTTGTGGTAAATATGCTCCTGCGTGCATTACCGTGATATATAGGAAATTTATTGTAAAATCACAAATGCATACTCACACACCAAAAAGGTCATAAAAACAGAGACAAGGAGCCAAAGATGACAATTGCGGACAGCGGAGGTCCTTGGGTGAAAAGCGCTAACGCGTTTCGGGAGTTGAACTCCCTTCCTCAAAGCAGTAAATTAAATACATATTAATGGTTCTTATATATGAGACAAAGTGATAATGGAAACCCAACCACTCCTACTCTGTGCAGAAGGAAGGGATGAAGTTCTACAGGTAACGCCCAAAGGTGCTCCTCATGCCTCCTACAGACAACTTTCCATGGGACTAATGTGCCACAATCGTAAGCCAAGCATGTGGCTTGTAGTTTTGGTGTGGCTCCATTGACTTGAATGGGCAAGATTGATGGGTGATGCAGCCCGTCAAATCAACATGCTGTGTTAAATTTGCTGCCCATGTGATGCAAAGCAGCCCACTCCAGGTGTATTGTAGGCTTTAGGTGGGAGCGATCGGGTGGGGACTATAAAACCATGGCTAGGGCTGGGACAAGGTCATCCAGCACCCAGGCAAAGATGCAAAAGGGTGCCCACCCATTCATAATGTTCAAGCTTAGGGGATCCTATACCCAGCAGTCACTCGCTTGTCAAAATCACTGCCATTGTCACTACTCCTGTAAGCCTTGTAACAGGAGGAGGGCTCCCCCATCCTTACAGGTAACCATTGTGCTCAGGGCAGCTGCCCCTCTCGCCCACCCATTGTCCCCGGCCTGAACCTCTTGTTTTACACCCCCAGCTGCTTGTGTAAGAAAGGCCTTACACTGCTTGCATTAGGCATCTATTATACATTATTACCTCTAAAAATGTAATGAACACAGAGCTACATGAACTTGTATCTTTTATTCTAGCCTGGAGTTCTCCTTTAATTTTCTGACATTCACACAGTTGCAGTGTTTGAAAACTCAGTGGCTACTCATGCATTGCCTGGAATGGCTCCTATGACAAAGCTTAGTTAGGATTTCTTTGGCATAGATTTCAATAAATCATATGACGAGTAATCAACCAGGTGCCAACGAGTAATCACTGGTCGGGACCCGGTGATTGACAGCTGAGGCCAAGAATACAGGGTACTACAGCGGCACGAGCCCCCTACCCGGAAATGCAAAATCACGTATATATACATGATTTTGCACACCCCTGCCGCCCTGTAGCAGTATTTCTGCTATAGGGCAGCAGGAAAGCAGTTAACGGCCACTATAAAACAAAAAGTGACATTTTAAACAGCATTCATAAATGTAGATGTAAAGACACAACCACCTGCATAAAAAATTAGCTGTGTGACATTTGTATATTTATGCTTTGCTGCCAAATGTTCTTCACTGTCATTTCAGGTTGCAAGAAGCTTAATAGCAACAGTTAGTACTTGGTGAAGTCATTGGTGAAGCCCTTGTGTGCACCATATGTCTTAGCAGATGTAGATATTACCATATAAAAGTAGCAGTGACATCATCATTGGGCTACACTTAGAATGTGCACAGAGACAGAGCTGTGGGAGGGACCCAGCAGGCCCCACCCACTACAGGCTGCCTGTAGATAACTACAGGAGGGGCGGAGACAAGACCAGTCCCCCGGCACAAGGACAGAGATCAGCAGTGACCGATCTTTATTAGAGAAAGCTCCCATATAGAGGAAAAGTTTCAAGCACAGGTCTGGGAGAAATACACAGAGCACACTATGATTCAAGGAAGAATACATATGCCTCTTGTATTTAGACAATATTTGCTTAACCTAAAGTATTAGCTTAATTACTAAATAATAAAGTATGAAGTACAAGTAACAGTGTCCCTTAAAACATATCAAAGTCTGGACCCTCTACAGTAGGTGATTCCCCCCTTATCCGTACCTCTTGGTCCACCTTATGAATTCTCTTCACCTCCTGATGGTCAGTGTCAGGGATCCGGGTATGACCAGAAATGTGTGGACTGACACAGGGAAGTAACAGGCTTCAAGAATGATATAATAACAATACAATTTATTATTAGCCACCCAAATATACAATGCACAGTAAACAAACCAACCTTCCACTAATCTTAGTATGTGCAGGAACACAGGTGTAGTCAGGGCTGGAGAGGTGGAATGGTCAGGCCGGCCATATGGTTCTGTTAACGACCGTCTGGTGGTACCTCTAGCAGTCCTCAGGACAGGATTCCCCAGGGTGCGGAGTCTAAGTCCCAGTCTGCTTATTCACCAGGGCCCCTGATGGTGGGGATGGACTTGGAGCAGACAGGAACCAGGTCGCGGCCCCTGAGTACACCTGCTCGTGGTAGAGGGATCCACCAGAGGTATATACTGATGTGAAGAGGCAGAAGGTGTGAGCAGGGATGGCTGGATCTGTGCAGGATGGATGGATGATCTGGGTAGCGTAAGGCGTAGTCAGGCAGGCCAGGTCAGCAACGTGCGGGCAGCGAGGTACCGAAGGAGCAGGCAGAGAATGCTCAGGGTCACAAGCCGGGTTCAGTAACTCACGGGCAGCGCGGTACAGAGGATCATGCAGAGAATGGTCAGGGTCACCAGCTGGGTTCAGTAACTCACGGGCAGCACGGTACAGGTAGAAGGATGGTCAGGCAAGCCAGGGGTTGAACAGCATACGGTCAGCAACAATGCAGAGGTCGGCAACAGAAGATAGGCAGAGGAACAGGAACACAGGATACCAGGTACAGGGGCTCATGGGAAACAACACCAAGGCACTGACTGCAGGCCTGGCCATTCCTTAAATACACCTCCTGCAATCAGCCTCAGGTGATGGTTTGATTGCAGGAGTGAGCTTCTGGCTGCTGAAAGCACCCGCTGGCCAGCCCTGGTACTGCAGCCCACATGGCAGGTGAGCCCCACCACCAGTGGTGAATCCATTCCTGACAGTCAGCATAGTTTCCCAGGCAGTGTCCCTGCCTGTCTTTACTTTAAACCAGCCCTTCTCAACCAGGGTACTATAGAACATTAGGGTTCCTCCTTAGGTTCCTAGAGGTTCTTTGGGTTCTTCTACCTAAACTGACCACCAATGCAATTTTCCACTAACTACCAACATAATGGGTCACATCTACAGAGCCCATTAATGTTGGAGGAGACCAAGATTTAAAATATTTCGATTTTTTTTTTTGTTATTATTCCTTTTTTAGGAATATTACAGAGAAAAAATTGTTTTATAGAACAGAAGGAAGTTAGAAAATAAATACTTGAGTGTTGAATATGCTAGGTACACCACATTACGTTTTCTGTTATTTAAAGTTGAGTTCCCTGGTTGAGACAAAAGCTACACTTGAGATGAACCCCCCAGATTAGTCTAGGGATGCAGGGATAAAGTACAGTACTTATGTTATTCCTGGCTGTGACAGATTTCCTGGATCCATGTGACCGGTCCTTCACACCACCCTCTCTAACCAGCTTTGGGCCGCACTTGCATGCTTGCTTCATTGCATTAAAGCAGAACTAAAGGCTCAGTTTCAAAAACTGCAATCAGGCATTCTCGTTCTTGCAGGAGACACATGCAATGTCTCCTCCGCAATAAAATAAACCTATCTGCCTTCTTGCGTCTTCCTAAGAATAAATAGTTTACATTCCGGCACAGAGCCTGTGTGCTGGGATGACAGAACTCCATGTGCATATGTGACATATGAAAACAGCCACAGCTTCACACCTGGAAGATTCCATGTAGAAGATGTCCGAGCCAGCAAGGGATATTGGACTATTGAAGGAGAGGTAAGTATTGCAGATATTTTTTGTGCTTTAAAAGCCCTTCAAAGTACGAGGTATAACAATGTAATTCCCGGAATGCCCGCTGCATTGCACTATGGTCACACAGCCATTCACACTACAATCTGTGTTCTAACTTGCACTCACCTGGGTCACACACCAGTTGACTCAGCCTTTACGGAGTAGTAGAAGAAATAACACATCTGCATTGTACTGTTGGCAGAAAAAAGGGGATAGGAATCTGGAGCAGCGGATTAATATGAAATTTTACATGAAAATTGGAAAAAATGCAAGCAAAACTTTAGTTCTGTTACAACAGGCTTATGGTGGGTGTTCCATGAAGAAATCAATTGTTTTTGAATGGAATAGATGGATTAAGGAGGGACGGGAAGGTGTCCACGATGACGCTAGCAGTAGGCAGCAGGGGCGGACTTACCATTTGGAAACTCGGGCACTGCCCGAGGGCCCGGGGTCAGTAGGGGGCCCCATGAGATGCCCCTGGTACCTTTTTCATAGGCATTTTTGAGTTTGGGCAAGGACACAGGGGCCCCATGATCCCCTATTGGCTGGGGGGTCAGTAGGGGGCCCCATGAGATGCTCCTGGTACCTTTTTCATAGGCTTTTTTGAGTTTGGGCAAGGACACAGGGGCCCCATGATCCCCTATTGCCCGGGGGCCCCATGAGTTGTCAGTCCGCCCCTGGTAGGCAGCCAAAAATGCAAAGGAGTGATGCAAATGTGGAAAATGAAAACATTACGGGAATGTGTTCGGAGGAAAAGACCAGAACTCTAGCAGGACGAGTGGATTCTCTACCAGGACAATGCTCCTGCACATGATACGTTACTTGTTCATGATTTCCTGGCCTAGAAATCCATTCCAAAACTTGACCAGCCACCTTATTCCCCTGCGACTTTTGGCTGTTTCCAAAATTTAAAAGATTTGATGACATGTCGCACTGCGACAAAGATACTGCGCAGCATTCCAGAAAATGAATTCCAGAAAGGTTTGTCATGGCACAGTCATCTAGAAAAGTGCATTGCTTCATAAGGGGACTACTTTGAAGGTGAGAACAGCTGCTAGTTTATAGGTAAAGAAACATTTTCTTTTTACAACACATTCCAGGAATTAAATTGTCACACATCATATGTGATGACCATTTAAAGCCCAGAGGACAGTGTGGGATCCTACCAGGGGCTAGGAAAAGTAAGTAGTACACCTTACCCCTGCACCCCTAGACTTAACAAGCATTTAACCCTTGTAATGTGGAGCAGGAGGGCTCCACAGCAAGGGTGGACTTTGTTTCATTCCCAGAGTTCAGCTTTCTGAAACATATTGATCACACTAATGCACCCTGAGCTGTAGATATAGTCATTTTAAGGAGGGGTTCCTCAGGACTTGAAATTTAGTTAAAGGGATTCTCCAAAGTACTATGGTTGAGAAAGACTCCTCTAAACTGACAGAATAACAGAACACGCTTCTTCCCAGCTCCCATATAACCAAGCGCACAACATTAGCTATTCCAACCTAGTCCTGTGTATGTGAAATATTCATTGCCAGAGGCCAAGGGAGATGTTGACATTTGCCACCTCGCCTCCTATAATTTGTAGAGCATCTGTTCCAGAGGAACTATGTGATATACAGTGAGAGTTTTCACACCGGTGTACTGCCGCTGCCCTGTATAGAGACAGCTCTTGCTGCTGGGTAAAATTATTGTCAGTTGTTTCACAGAAGTTGTACTTACATACAGGGCCGTACCATGGAGAACAAAGCAATTGCTGCCTCGGAATATACTGGTTATGTTCAAAGAACATTCAGAGAAAACATTTGAAATTGTTCCGGAGTCTGCTGTTTTTCTGTAGGTTACTCTCGGGCTGATTTATAAATTGCTTATCATGGAAAACTGGGGCAAAAGTGGAGTGATTTACTTGGCAACCAATCAGGTTTCACTTTCAATTTCTGCAAAGAATGTGCCTGGGAATTCATAAAGAGTGCCATAGATCTTCTTTAGGGAAAGACCAAGAGTATCAAATGTTTGTCCTAATGTAGAACCAAAGGCAAAACTTTTTTTATTCATATTGGATAGAGTATGGGAGGGTTCTTTTTGCCATCTGTCCCCATTGGGGAGTTTTCCCTTTCCCTGTCCCATGGCGAAAACAGGAAGTGAGAAGAAAACCCTCCAAAGTGAAGGAATCCTGGGTTGTCAGCAGAACTCATTGGAAGGTTTCCCCTTTATTCCTGTTCTGGTGACAGCCCAAATTTGTTTTTTTTTTTCACTTTCATTCTCAATGATAACAGTGAACAGGACAAATGAAGAGGGTGAATCTCCACCTGGCAGACATTCTAATCACTCTCTACTCAAAAAAAGAAAAAGCGAACTAACGTCAAATATCTTGGTCAACCCTCTGGCGGCCGTAATGCCCTGTGCTGCTAGTGTATTGGTCCATACCCTGTACACCGCAATACACAGCCTTAGAGTGAGTATTCTTCGTAATGCTCACAATGGCAAATGCTCATTGGCTGGCTCAGATACATGGCCATGATGACCAATGAGAAGAACTTCTTTCATCTGGGACCTGT
This sequence comes from Staurois parvus, assembly GCF_062004578.1. Lineage (NCBI taxonomy): Eukaryota > Metazoa > Chordata > Amphibia > Anura > Ranidae > Staurois > Staurois parvus. The sequence goes on along the minus strand of NW_028317933.1, from coordinate 1,945,754 downwards.
AAGAAGAAGCCTCAGATGCGAGTCTCATTGGTCAGTGTGGTGACATTGGCCATTGCAATCATTATAATGGATACTCACTCCGGGCTAGGTGTAAGCATCACTCAAGTCAAGCCTAAGAACTCTCCAACAGCCCTTTGGTAGGTCATGTATGGCCTTTGAACCTCAGCAGTTCTTTTAGTTTCTCTCTAGCTAAACAGTAAGGGGGAGATTTACTAAAACTAGAGAGTGCAAAATCTGGTGCATCTCTGCATAGAAACCAATCAGCCTCCAGGTTTCATTGTCAAAGCTTCATTGAACAAGCTGAAATTAGAAGCTGATTGACCACATGTGTTGTGTTGCGTAATGTTGCGTAACATTCATTGAAATGCATGTTTTTCTTTTATGCCAGCCATAGATGACTAGGTTTTTTTTCCATCAGCCAGTAGGGTGATTGTGAGAAGAAAATGGATTCCTCCATCCACACAAACTGAAAGAGAAATCCTCCCTTCTAGGACATTATTGTCAGGGAATGGGAAGATCGCCTCGGCGATCGAATCTGCACATGCGTAGAATCCTGACAAGACATACAGGCAGGCAGGCACTAGGACCCAGGCGCGCCTGTCACCGATGACGGCGCCGGGCAGGCACTAGGACCCAGGAGCGCCTGTCAGGAGTTGGGCGGCCTATTTAAACCCAGCTCTTGCAATGCTCAAGTGCCGTATGGTCTTACCTGTTACCTGTGTTCCTGTTTGATCCAGTGTTCCTGAATACCTTGTTGCCGACCCAGCCTGTTCCTGATACTGCTGTCTTCTCCTGCTCTGATCCCTGGCTTGTCTGACCATTCTCCTGCTTAACCCTGCACGTTCTGATCTCCTGTTAACGAACCCGGCTTGTGACCAGTTTATTCCTCTGCCTGCTGACTTTGTACCACGCTGCCACCACTGTTACCGACCCAGCCTGCCTGACGCTGCTCTTGTGACCTCCTCACATCAGACTCTCACCTGCTATACACCTCCAACGGTGCTTCTACCACAGCTGGGTGAACTCAAGGGCCGCGACCTGGTCTCGGCCTGCTCCAAGTCCATCCCCACCATCAGGGGCCCTGGTGAACAAGCAGGTAGGGACTTAGATTCCGCGCCTTGGGGGAATCCGGTCTGTGGAGTGCTAGAGGCTACCGCTGTAGGATCCCTGACAATTATATTCTGACAGTGAGACTTCTATTGGTTGCAGCCAAAAGTTTTCCAACATTCCCATTGACAGATGTCAATCAAACGTTCAACTTCAGTCAAACACGGACAGCCATACATGAATTGAAATTTGTCTGGTTTCTGTCGAAGCTGCTAAATTTCTATCCATGTATGGCCAGGTTTAGATAGAGGTTCTATCCTTCTGGTGCTCAACCTGCAGCCCGAAGGGTCACCTGCTGCCCTTTGGTATATCATATGTGGCCCTAGGACCTAAGCGGTCTGTAGTGGATGATTTGGGTAATAGCATCGATTTGTACTAGCCTTGTGTAACACATTCTGCTTCGTACTGTCTTCTGCAGCATAACCCAGCCAAAACTGTAGAATGCCCAGACTCTCTGACCCTCATTTTCTCTATTAGGTCTGCAGTTTCTGAAAGCCCTCTCAAGCATTACATTGAACATTGTGTGGCCACATTTGTGGTCCCCTTTAGCTCATACGTTGACAGGCAAACCCTTCCCTACATTATCCAGCATTTATTTTTTTGGTTTTGGCTGGAGGTCCAACATATAAAGAACTTTACTTGTATTCAGGTAGATGAAGAACATAACAAAGTCCCTGTTGTATAGTGGGTGGTCTCCTATTCATCATCCCTTTTTAAAACTGGCCCATGTACATCCCTCATCAGGAACGTCAACCCTCCTGCGATATTCTACCCGTACGTCTTCTAATAAAACTGACTCAGCTAGATGGCTCTGTTGGCTTCTTCACTCTGTGATTTGGGGAATTTAAGGAATTTGTTCTGAAGTTAAACCTTGATACAAAGTATTCAGTTCTATAATAATTCTCTTTCTCTGTTCATTCCTCTGTAGCTGTAATAATGGCTTCTATTCAATAGGAGCCAAGTGTAATATCTGACCCTGGGGTGTATGAGAAACCATTTATCTGCTTTTTTTCTACTGTACAACATCTGTCACTCCTTTCACCTAAACTAAATACTTTTATGAAAGATTACAAAGAAGAGTAACCCAAATGAACCCATCCTTAAAAGGGGTCTGCGTTGTATTTTCCACGAGTATATTTTTGAGTTGTTGTTATAAATTTTTGACGTGACATTGTGCTTGATTATTTCACCACATTTTTTATATATACATTTGTAGATTGGTCTATCACTTTTGCCAAACTACCGCTGAGTTAAAATCAAGTACAGAATAATCCCGCTATATATTGTATTAAAGCTGAACTCCAACCACAAAAAAAAATAATTTAAACATATTCCTCAATAGTCACAAAGGATGTAAATTCACGTCATGTGCACCTAATGCTTTCACAAATCCAATTATGACTTTGTAAAAGTAGCAGTGACATCATCACTGCGATGTATTTGGCCTGTGCAGAAAGTAAAGCTGTAGGAGGGGCCCTAGAGTCCCACCCACTACAGGCTGCCTGCATAAAACTACAGGAGGGGGTGGAGACAAGACCAGTCACCCTGCACAAGGAGAGAGGGCAACAGTGAGCGGTCTTTATTACAGGAAGCTCCTACACAAAGGTAATGTTTAACATTGGATTACTGCACAGATCTGGAAGAAATACACAGAGCACACCAAGGTTCAAGGAAGAATACACATGACTTTTATATTTAGACCATATTTGTTTATCCCGGAGTTCAACTTCTAATATCATTTCTATAATCTCTTTTAATAATAACTCCCTGTAATCTTCTGCATGGCAGCACTAGCTTTTAGGAGGAAGGAGTTAGTCATCTAAGCCAATTGGAGCTCTGTTGCTTTACACTGATATCCATCACCATTTCTTCTAAAACTGCTAGTTGCTTGGATGTCATGCTAATCTCAAGGCTTCAATACTTTATGAGCCCAAGATGAGGGTCAGTCCAGGCAGATGGTGTTTTTCTCAGCACAGTTTTTCTTTAATAGGGTAGTAGGGGGCTTAAAGAGTGATTACATATATATACACACACTATATTGCCAAAGGTATTGGGATGCCTGCCTTTACACTTGGCACAGGCAAGTACCGTTCTCCTGGCAACCGCCAACCCAGATACATCTACCCGATTGCCAGACAGGGAAGCATGATTGGTCACTCCAGAGAACAAGTCTCTACTGCTCTAGAGTCCAGTGGCGGCGTGCTTTACACCACTGCATCCGACGCTTTGCATTGCACTTGGTGATGTAAGGCTTGGATGCAGCTGCTCGGCCATGGAAACCCATTCCATGAAGCTCTCTACACACTGTTGTTGTGCTAATCTGAAGGCCACACAAAGTTTGGAGGTCTTTTGCTATTGACTCTGCAGACAGTTGGCGACTTCTGTGCACTGTGCGCTTCAGCATGCGCTGACCCCGCTCTGTCATTTTACGTGGCCTACCACTTGGTGGCTGAGTTGCTGTTGTTCCCAGTTGCTTGCACTTTGTTATAATACCACTAACAGTTGGCCGTGGAATATTTAGTAGCCAGGAAATGTCACGGATGGACTTATTGCACAGGTGACAACCTATCACGGGACCACGCTTGGAGTCACTGAGCTCCTGAGAGCGACCCATTCTATCACAAATGTTTGTAGAAACAGTCTGCATGCCTAGGTGTTTGATTTTATACACCTGTGGCCATGGAGGTGATTGGAACACCTGAATCTAATGATTTGGAGGCCTGGCCAAATACATTTGGCAATATCGTGTATATATATATTATGTTCAGGACAAAATAAAATTTTAACATTTATTATTATTAGCTTTAACTAGTCTCCTTTTTGTTTGTTAGAGCAATTTAAACTTCTTTAAAGAAAAAGAATGTCCAACAGCTGAAGCGCAGAATACAAACACAGCTGTGTGTTTTTTACTCAAATCAGTAATAGTTTCAATTAAACAAAGACAGTCTGAAAGCAAACCTTTACTGCTGTGCTTTCCTTTAGAAAGCCAATAGGGTAGCCATTAGATGATTTGATTTGATAGGGTGGAAGGAAAGAAAAACGCTTGATTTCCCCATCAACACACTTAGTGTTGATGGAGGAATGCCTCCTGTACAGGAAGCTTTCAGAACGCAATGATTACTGCTAGTGGCTATAGCTGCTGGCAGTAATCGCATGTAGAAAAATCAGACAGGCTGGTTGTACCCAAGTCCAATTTCAATCCATGGATGGCCGGCTTAACACTATGACAGTGTCAAGGTACACTGCTTTAGGGCCAGTTCACACTAAAATGTGGTGTGGGGAAAGGGGCGTTCCATGTGCATTTCACGTATCACAGGTTAATGCGTTGCTGTTGTGAGGCAGGTGCCAATGATTTGTTATTGACTCCCCCAAACATATTTCACAGACAGTGCATTTGCAGCCGCCAAATCACATGGTACTGCAGCAGGGGCGGACTGACAACTCATGGTCCCTCGGGTAATAGGGGATCATGGGGCCCCTGTGTCCTTACCCAAACTCAAAAAAGCCTATGAAAAAGGTACCAGGGGCATCTCATGGGGCCCCCTACTGACCCCGGGCCCTTGGGCAGTGCCTGAGTTTCCAAATGGTCAGTCCGCCCCTGTACTGCAGTACCATATGGGTTTGGTACAGTGCTTTCTGAAAATTAGGATTTGAACTACTTTTTACACATTCCAGTGCCCTTTCAAATTAATGGGCTGTCAAAACGGTCTGCATGGAAATGCCCAAGAAAAATGCAGAAAAAAATGTTTAAATAATGTAAATAATTAAATAATGAAGTCATAAAAAATTACAAATAAAATTGTACAAATTCAATAACATTTTAGCTTTAACATCACTCTTCTGAAACACACAAAGGGCATCTAAGGCAAGATAGATGTAAATCTTAACTGAGTGACACTTAAATTTGTGCTTCTGCTGTGTACCTCAAACAATTCCCCTTTGTTTTGTATAAAATAGCATTTCCTAGGGAAGGTTAGCTGATGGTGACAACAGTGAACCATGTGTGTTTAATGTGTGTTAAACTTGCAGTCTCCATTTGAAGTCTGTGGCATGGTGACATCTCAGGAGCACAATTCAATGAAAAGGCCAGTGTTGTCATCCCGTGACAGGAAGTGCCTGAACAAAGACCTCCAAGGCAGGATTAGCTGGTATTAGATTAATGATAGCTGCAGATTTAAAAATACTGAAAAAATACTTATGATATTACATATTAAGGGTTGTAGCAGCTGTTCACACATATAAGGAACAAATTCTCATGTGCTTCCTCTTCCTCCCTCTTACACATTTTCAGACGTTTTCCCTGTTCTTGTTATAAATACCTTTTTTTTGGCTGCCACTTCCTGATTCCTCGCCTACATGATGGTGACGTAGTATTTAAGTACCATGGGGGAATTTATCAAAACTTGAGCAACCAATCAGCTTCTAGCTTCAGCTTGTTCAGTTAAGCTTTGAAAATAAAAAATATTATTTATTTATTATTTATTATTTATTTCAGGTTCTTATATAGCGCTGTCAATTTACGCAGAACTTTACATATATATTGTACATTCACATCAGTCCCTAACCCTCAAGGGGTGTACAATCTAAGGTCCCTAACTCACATTCATACATACACATACTAGGGCCAATTTAGACAGGAACCAATTAACCTACCAGCATGTCTTTGGAGTGTGGGAGGAAACCGGAGTACCCATGCAGGCACAGGGAGAACATGCAAACTCCAGGCAGGTGGTGCTGTGGTTGGGATTTGAAGATATATAGAAGATTTGAAAAATTGTTGTTTAGTTGTCAAACACGGCTGGTCCAGATTCTGCCTGTTCCAGTTTCGATAAATTCTATTGTTTGGTTCTTGGTGCAGTGTGTGTTTTTTTTTAAATTTAAAAAAAGGTGCACGAATAATTGGGTATTGGGTTGCCTATAGGCTGCCCAAGCTTAGCGCACCTTGATGTGCATACACAGGTGTGAACCCAGACTACTTGACAAATGATGCTCCTTTTTGGATCCTGGACACACTTTAAGTAACTAGGACCATTTCTGTGCATGTGCCAGATCTCACAGCACGTCATCAGGGGCCTGGCTGTGAAAATGGGGAAGAGACGGTTGGCTCCCCATGACAGGAGATTCAAAATGGCAGCATGGAAGAAGAGCTGCGCAAAGAGAACTTTGATTGCAAGGAAGACAACACTGGGCTCCATAGACTCATAGGCCTGTTTTCAAACAAGGCAGCTATTAGAGAGGCTACTGTACATTTAGCTTTGCAGGGGGGGGGGGGTTGATGGTCCTCTTCATGTGAGAGTTTAGTTACTGGGTTTACTTCAGCATTAAATATCTAGAATTAATTAGTCACATTGTTCTGTAATGTTGAAGATATTTTGTAACTTTTATACCACTTCTTCAGTTCTAATGAGTGTCAGGAACGTACCCCAACATTTATGATCCTGACACGTATTAGAAAAGAAGAAGTATCAGACAAACTACAAAACCTCTTTAACATTACAGAACATGTCCAATTGACTGTGGCTCCTACTACTAGATATACCATGACCTGGATAAATGAGAACTGAAGATGAGCTAAGATTTTGGTAAAACCAGCAGAATGCATGATAGGCTGTCAAATGATAGCAGGCTGCCAGCCCAGTGTCATTGGCCAAATCTGACCATGCAACCATATTACATCGATGATGTCACCAGCATCCCTGCCCCTTTGTTATGTGTGACTGTGTGGCCAAGAATATCATGTGACAGCTTTCCGTGGGTTTGCGCAGAACTGAGTTCAGCCTGAACCTCATCTCATCATGATTGACAACCTTCCCAGACATCTACAGATTCACGCTCGGCTGGACTTGTTCTGTAATGTTGAAGACATTGTCAGCTCAATGTGATTGACCAAATATGACATATTAGGTTGAAGATGTCACCATCATCCTTGCCCCTTTGTTTTGTGCAACTGTGTCTAATGAGAACCTTCACCGACCTATGGATTCACTTTCAGGTGGACTCTTTCTGTAATTTGGAAGACATTTCATAGTGTACCTAAGTCACTTCTTGAGTTCTAATGAGGGTTAGGAATACACACCAACATTTATGTTCCTGACACTCATTAGAACTCAAGAAGTGGCTTGGATAAGTTACAAAACGTCTTCAACATGAACAAGTCCTGTTGAATGTGACTGACTACTTCTAGATAGACCATAAACTGGATAAATGAGAACTAAGGGTGAGCTAAAATTTGGCTGAAATGGCCAAACCCGCAGGAGACTGTCAAATGATAGCAGGCTGCCAGCCCAATGTCTTTGACCAAATATGACATATTAGGTTGATAATGTCACCAGCATCCCCATGCCTTTGTTATGAGTAGTTGCATCCAAAGAGAACATTCAAAGACATCTGCGGATTCACATTAATAAATCAGTAAGTCCTACAGAAAGCATGTTTTACCAAACACGGATCAAATATAAAGTATACAGCAACAAATTATGTGTGCTTACATCTCGCCCGTGGCCTAATACTCTTTGTCTATCATGGTAAAAACTTAAGTGTCCTTTTCAAACAAAGCTCAAGATTTGTGTTTTAAATGCAATTCTTATTTTTTTCTTGCAGTTTGATGGGGAAAACATGTACATGAGTATGAATGAAAGTAACCAGGACTTCCTTTCTACAAATCAGGTAGGTTCCGCTCTGCTTCCCGTGTCGTGCTTGTGGTATAAGTGGTTATAGATCTTTTAGATGCAAAGGTCTTCCAAAACTTCCCTGTGTCTTGTCTCCATAACCATAAACATTATATAAACACTGTTTTCTGTAAATGGTAAGTATTCGCCATCCCTTCCAAATGCTTTTTGTTCAAAGATCATGTTTGGACTTAATAACTGGTTGACCCTCCTTTGGCAGCAATAACCTCAACCAAACGTTTCCTGTAGTTGCAGATCAGACCTGCACAACGATCTGGAGTCATTTTGGACCACTCCTCTTCACAAAACTGTTTCAGTGTAGCAACATTCTTGGGATGTCTGGTGTGAATCGCTCTCTTAAGGTCATGCCACAGCATTTCAATGGGGTTGAGGTCAGGACTCTGACTGGGCCACTCCAGAAGGCGTATTCTGTGCTGTTGCAGCCATTGTTTTGTTGAATTACTTGTATGCTTTGGGTCATTGTCCTGTTGCATCACCCATCCTCTGCGGAGCTTCAGTTGGCGGACAGATGGTCGTACGTTTTCCTGCCAAATGTCTTGATAAACTCTGGAATTCATTTTCCCATCAATGACAACAATCCGTCCAGGCCCTGAGGCAGCACAGCAGCCCCAAACCATGATGCTCACTCCGCCATGTTTCACAGTGGGGATGAGGTTTTGATGTTGGTGTGCTGTGCCTTTTTTTCTCCACACATAGTGTTGTGTGTTTTTCCCAAACAACTCAATCTTGGTTTCATCTGTCCACAGTATATTTTGCCAGTAGTGCTGTGGAACATCCAGGTGCTCTTTTGCAAACTTCAAACGTGCTGCAATCTTCTTTTTGGACAGCAATGGCTTCCTCCGTGGTGTCCTCCCATGTACTCCATTCTTGTTTAATGTTTTCCTTATTGTAGATGTGTCAACAAAAATGTTAGCATGTGCCAGAGATTTCTGTAGGTCTTTAGCTGACACTCTGGGATTCTTCTTTACCTCATGCAGCATTCTGCGCTGTGCTCTTGCAGTCATTTTTACAGGATGACCACGCCTAGGGAGAGTAGCAACAGTGCTAAACTTTCTCCATTTGTAGACGTCTGCCTTACCGTGGACACATGAACATCAAGGCTCAAGGAGATACTTTTGTAACCCTTTCCAGCTTCATGCAAGTCAACAATTCTTGATCGTAGGTCTTCTGAGAGCTCTTTTCTGCGAGGCATGGTTCACATCAGACAGTGCTTCTTGAAACTAGTAAACCCAAAACAGGTGTGTGTTTTTTAAGGGCAGGACAGCTGTCAGCAACACATCCAATATCATCACACTGATTGGAGTCAAGGTTGGCTCACTCCTGGCTCCAATTAGCTCTGGGAGAAGTCATTAAGTTAGGGTCTCACATACTTTTTCCTCCCTGCACTGTGAATGTTTACATGTTATGTGCAATTAAACCATGGCAACATCTAATGTTTGTGTAGTATTATGTTCAGCAGACTGTGTTCTTCTATTGTTGTGACTTAGATGACGTTCAGAGCACATTTTATGCCCAATTCATGCAAAACTCCACGTAATCCCAAGGGGTTCACATACTTTTTCTTGCAACTGTATGCTGCTGTTCAAAGTGAATAAACATCTAGACAACTAAAGATTTGGTTTCAGACTTGCATTTATGTATTTAGGTCAAATTTTGCTTTGTAAGCACTAAGGAAAGAACAACTTAAAGTAGAGATCTACAAGGGGCTCTTTTAAATGGCACTTGAGCCTGGATTGTGGGTAATACCTAAGATCTGAAGACCATAGGTAACCCCTTTACCCATGTTCATGCATAGGGAGGAAGTCAGGGAGCAAAACATCTCCAGATTTTTTCCTATGTGCGTAACTCCAATATATATCATAGATAAACTGTGACCCAGTGGTTTACGCTCTACCGATCAACTTCTGTACAACCAGCCTGTCAGATAAATGCCACTCGATCAGTGCTGCCAGCAATAGCCAGCAGTGCTGATCAGTGTGTTTGGATGGCAGGGAAGCAGTAAAATAGATACGTTTCAGACAGCAACAACAGATCTCCCCAGCAACAATAAACTCCCTGCAACAAAATACCCCCTGGGGACAACAGACCTACCCCAGGAACAACAGACCTCAACAGCAACAATAGATCTCCCAGCAGCCAGCATTTATAGACCCTCCAGCAGCCAGCAACAATAGACCCCTCCCTTAATAGTAGACCCCTCCCAGCAATAATTGACCTCCAGAAACAATAGACCCCTCCTTCAAGAACAGATCCCCCAGCGACAATAGATCCACACCAGGAACAATAGACCCCCACCATCAACAATAGATCTCCCAGCAGCCAACATTAATAGACCTTCCAGCAGCCAGCAACAATAGACCACTCACTCAACAGTAGATCCCTTCCAGCAACAACTGACCCCCGACAACATAAGATGACCCTAAACATACAGAGAGAGCTACAATGGAATGGTTTAGATCAAAGCATATTCATGTGTTAGAATGGCCCAGTCAAAGTCCAGACCTAAATCCAATTGAGAATCTGTGGCAAGACTTGAAAATTGCTGTTCACAGATGCTCTCCATCCAATCTGACAGATTTTGAGCTATTCTGCAAAGAAGAATGGGCAAAAATGTCCCTCTCTAGATCTGAAAAGCTGGTAGAGACATCCCCAAAAAGACATGCAGCTGGAATTGCAGCGAAAAGTGGTTCTACAAAGTATTGACTCGGGGGGGCTGAATACAATGCATGCCACACTTTTCACATATTTATTTGTAAAAAATGTTGAAAACAATTTATCATTTTCCTTCCACTTCACAATTATGTGTCACTTTGTGTTGCTCTATCACATCAAATCCCAATAAAATACATTTACATTTTTGGTAGTAACATGACAACATGTGGAAATTTTCAAGGGGTATGAATACTTTTTCAAGGCACTGTACATATCCATTAGGAATCACATTTGCCTTTAATTTATAATGTTGTGCATCCAGCCACCCAGTCAGTATATGTGACCTGGACTATATCAAGGTTGTACTGAGTGGTATCTCTGATCATGTCTGTCATTTCAAGTGCTGCAAAGCTTTTACAGATAAATATCCTGGACAGAGAGACTACTGTCTAAAACAAATTGAAGAAAAGTAAAACAGTATAAAAAAACAGCAGATTACATGAAAAAAATTTCCTGATTCATTGTATCTGAATGTTATATACAATTGTCATGGGTGTTCAAACTATTATTTAATGCTAAGCAGCAAAGGATGCTATTCAAAAGAAATGTAAACCCTAACTGAATGGTATTTAAGCTCCGTGTCTCATAAATTGACACTTTTTTAAAATAAAATACTGGTTTCACATTGTTTAATTCTTTGTTGCATCTCAGTGCTGCTGATCTCCCACAGCCTCCTTGCAGCCACTTCATGTTTACATAACCTCTAGTGATGGCTGCATGGCATTTCTCAGGACAGATATACCTGATGGTAACAGTGGGCAATGTGCCTTATGGCCAGTTGAAGTCTGCATTGGGGGACTGTGTGTGATGGGGTGACAATGCAGGAGCACGTCTGGGAGACCAGGACACTAAGACCTTTATGGCAGGATCATCAAGGTTTTTTTTATTGAAGGTTGCAGATTCTAAAATACTAAAAATGGCTTTTGAAATTAAATGTAAAAATGTTAAAGTTTGTATAGGTTTTTGGTACTACTTATAAATGTATTATTTTGTAGCACTACCCCCTTAGGAGTCGCTGAGTTTTTGGGTCCCCCTTAAAGCTCTGCAAAACCAGGCAACATGACATTTCTTCCACACCTGCATGCTGAAGTCAGTAAACAGTCCTTGAGCTTGGTTTTAATATTTTATTATGGGGTTTTGAACTTGGAGGAGGTTGTGGGATGCATGGGATGTCCAAGGTACTGCAAACAAGAGGAAAAACTCCTTAGCAACTATGTACAGATATGGACAAAATAGTCTCTCCTCTGAGAGCATTCCAGCTCTCTAGTATACATCCTCAGACCCCAAATGAATCCTCCTCTTCACTCAGCTGCCTGAGGGTATCCCTGGGCAATTACCCAGAAACTGCTACTTATCAGGTTATGGGTTTTCCACCTGACTACCCTTTCCCCTTATCCAACCTAAGGGGTGTAGGATTACTCACTCTTTTTCTCCTGTGAGCTTGGTGGGTTGATGGCTGCCTTCAGGCCTTATGCTGGGCTGGCTCCTTCCCTGATTCACAGCTTGTCCTCTTTCTGGGGACGATGAGGCAGAGAGATCCTCCTTTCAGCTCCTGCCTTTAGGTAGGCCCCTCTCCTGGGCCCCCTCTCAGGCTCCACACTTCAGTCTTCACTCCATCTTCCATCTGACATACTACACACTATCTGCTGATCGGGCTCTCTCATACATAAGGGGCGCCCTGACCTCATGCCAAGCATCCTGCTTGGGGATTGGTCAGAGTCCCTTGAACATGCAGATCAGCCCCTGCTCACCCCCACCCACTGCCTTCCAGAAACTTCTTAAGCTTCCAGATCAGGGGGAGGTATCAGTGACCTGACCTGTAGAGCCCTCAGACATAACCTAGAGTAACCTGGCTAACTCATCCCAGGTTGCTAGTCAACCTCTGCCTAAAAAACTAACTAGCTCCCCCTAGCTAAACTTGAAGGGAGCTACAATTTTTTTGTAATTATATTTATTGACACCAGTTAAATAATGAGATACTTTTACGCTACTATTATTAGAACATTACCTAGCAAAAAGCAACATATAGGATTCACATTGTGCCAAGGACACAATCATCAGCACAGTGTGGCGTCTTAGAGCTCACATAAACTGGACCCGTCGGGCAGTGTTGCCCAGTGCAATCCCGCTGCAAAGGCAAGGCAAAAATCCCTGCTCTGTATAGGGCCTGTTCACAGCAATGCACTGTGCTGTTGTGCGTTGCGATAAAATGATGCAGACTAACATTTTCTCGCAATGCAGCCTCTTACAACATCATGCTGCTCTGCACAGAATTCAATGACATGTATTTTAAAGTATTAAAAAAAAAAACAAGCATTGTGATGCAATTTAACAATGCATTGCAGCACACACGTGTACATTACCAGCACACACACGTGTTATGCACCTGCTGTGCGTCCTAAAGCAGGATTTAATTTCTTTTAGTCTGTCTGCAGCCATTTTTGTCTGCCTCAGGGGCAGACTGACAACTCATGGGGCCCCCCAGGCAATAGGGGATCATGGGGCCCCTGTGCCCTCACCCACACTCAAACCACACCCAAAAACGAAAGGTACCAGGGGCATCTCATGGGGCCCCCTACTGACCCTGGGCCCTCGGGCAGTGCCTGAGTTCCTAAGTGGTCAGTTCGCCCCTGGTCTGCCTTCAAGTTTTTGGGTAAGAGATCTGGCACCTGGACAGGAAGTGTTGGCAAATCTCTCCAGTCTGCAAGAAACAAAAAGAAAGTCTTTGAATGGAGTTGTGCTTCAAAACGGAACTCCTGGCAAACAGTTAAATACACAAATGCAGTACATAAAGGAAAGCTTTCCTACCTGATAAAGGAGTTTTCATTCTTGTCCATCCAGTCCTGTGATTTACACAGATCTGACACACAGTACAGCCTGGTGGGGACATGATTTTCTCTGCTGCATTTAAGTAACACAACAGGCCTCATCTCCACCCCCCCCCCCGACCTGTGACCAGGTAATGAAAGGAGAAGCAACAGACTGATGAGCTCATTTCGGTCACTCTGGTCTCTTCTCCTATCAGTACTGCAGCGCAACTGATCAGCTCTTTGTGCTGCTTCTCACTCCACCAGTCTGAGCTTTGCTGTACAGGGACTACAACAGGCGCATACCAGGTCAAATTCATCTACTTAAATTGCTTGCATTAAAAAAAAAAAAAAATAAATAAGGATGTATTAAATACAGAGCGTTCATTTGTGTCTTTGGGTCCTGTTTGGAGCTCGGCTTTAAACATTTAAAACTGGCTGACAGGTTCTCTTTAAATAAGGATCGGATGTATGCAGGGGTGGACTGACAACTCATGGGGCCCCCGGGCAATAGGGATCATGGGGCACCTGTGTCCTTGCCCAAACTCAAAAAAGTCTATGAAAAAGGTACAAGGGGCATCTCATGGGGCCCCCTACCAGGGGCGGACTGACAACTCATGGGGCCCCAAGGCAATAGGGGATCATGGGGCCCCTGTGTCCTTGCCCAAACTCAAAAAAGCCTATGAAAAAGGTACCAGGGGCATCTCATGGGGCCCCCTACTGACCCCAGGCCCTCGGGCAGTGCCCGAGTTTCCAAATGGTCAGTCCTCCTCTGGATGTATGGAATAGGCAGCTCTGTTAACTATTGTAATGCACGCAGCTCATATTAGAGGATTGATTATGCGATTTTAGTTCTTTTTCCATATTAAAATGAGACCCATAAACTCTCGTTAGCGTCACTGTAAACCTTCCATACCCCCAGCTACAGCTGGCTAAATTGCGCAGACACGTCTCGTTAGTCCCATCCAGATAAGTCACTGAGACAGTCGCCCTGTTCTTAGCGCACATTATGGCAGCTTTTAGGGCCGTCCATGCCTGCGGGAGAAACACAAATTATATAATTCCACCTATTTAAATCAAATCATGGTGACACTCCTGACTGCAGCACGGAGTGAGATCTTCCGTTCGGAGCAGACGCCAGCAATAATGAAAGATGACATCCAGTCATTCAGCGGTGACCTATTGACCCCCTTAGAGAGAGAAGTGGAGGGACACAGGGGGATATAATTTGTGTGGGACTGGGATTGTATACGGAAGCCGCCTATTGTTTGGCCAGCACAAAGAGGGGCCTTTTTTTCTGAGGAGTTAAAGGATGAATGGAGTGTGCAAATAATTGTGTCATTCTGGGCTGGCGGCCATTGGAGGATTCCTGATGACAAAGCTTTCATGCTTTTCTATGGCAGTCTGGCTACATAGAGCAGGTTGGGCCTATTGTTTTACGAGGTTATGTATACAATTATTTACTCTTAGAAGGTCAACGTTGCAGGCATGTTAAAAGAGAGGTATGGTGAGTTTTTGGTGAGTATATGGGGTTTTCTTATGATTATATTAACACATTTCTAAACTAAAATATAGTTTCTCCCTCCATGCTGCCAAATAGACCTATTTTATCACTCTAATTAACACTCCCAGTTCCAGTCCCAGTTCCAGTCCCAGTCAACTCTTTTCTTCATCTCCAACTGCCTCCACTGACCAACTCATTCACTGCCCAAGACTTCACCAGTCATTCCAAAACAAGAGAGATGCAATACACTCCCTCACTTAACATACCGTAGCCTAAATTCTATACTTTCTTCTTTTGACCCTGTTACTACAGAGGAGGTTATTATTATTATACAGGATTTATATAGCGCCAACAGTTTGCTCAGCGCTTTACAATATAAAGGGAGACAATACAGAAACAATACAGTTCAATACAAGAGGGATAGGAGGGCCCTGCTCCTTGGAGCTTACAATCTAGGAGGGAGGGGCTAGTGGTACAAAAGGTAATAACTGTGGGGGATGGACTGGTAGGAAGAGTAGAAGATTCCATTATTAGCTGAGGGCAGGATAGGCTTCCCTGAAGAGATAGATTTTCAGAGATCGCCTAAAAGTGAGCAGAGTAGGCAATAGTCTGATAAATTGGGGTAGAGAGTTCCAGAGGATGGGGGAAGCTCTGTAGAAGTCCTGCAGGCGAGCATAGGAGGAGGAGACAAGGGAGCTAGAGAGCAGGAGGTCTTGTGAGGAGCGGAGAGTACGGATTGGGTGATATTTGGAGACAAGATTGCTGATGTAATTTGGGGCAGAGTTATAAATGGCTTTATATGTTATTGTTAATGTTTTGAATTTTATCTGTTGGGCAATGGGAAGCCAGTGGAGGGATTGGCAAAGAGGGGTGGCAGATACAGAACGGTTAGTAAGGAGGATGAGTCTGGCAGCAGCATTCATGATAGACTGAAGAGGGGATAGCCTGCGATGAGGTAGGCCAATGAGGAGGGAGTTACAATAGTCAAGGTGAGAGATAACAAGGGAGTGAATAAGTTGCTTAGTGGTTTCCGAGGTTAAGAACGGCCGTATCTTGGAGATGTTGCGGAGGTGAAGTCTACAAGATTTGGACAGCAATTGGATTTGGGGCTGAAAGGACAGATGGGAGTCTAGGATTACACCTAGCACCCTGGCATGAGGGGAGGGACTGATGATTGTGTTATTGATTTTGATGGAGAAGTTAGGGGAGGGGGCACGGGCTGGGGGGAATACTAAGAGCTCAGTTTTGGAAAGTTTTTGCCATACTTTTCTCCGATGTCCATCTAATCACCTGCCCTCTTGGACCCCATCCCCTCACAACTACTACCATAACCCTTCTGTCCTTTTTTGCATTCTCTAACTCACATCTTCCACCCCCTTTCTGTTTTTATAGGGGTTCTCCAAGGCTTTGTCTTTGGATCCCTTCTGTTCTCTGTCTACACCCCTCCCTTGGCCAGTTGGTTGCTTCCCATGACGTTTTTATGATTATATTAAAGCATACCTAAACTAAAAATATAATGTCTCCCCAACCGTGCTTCCAAATAGATCTACTTTGTCCCTGTCATTAACACCTCTCATTAGTCAACTCTCCTCTTCTTCTCCCACTGCCTCCACTGACCAGCTCATTCAGTGCCTAGGACATCATCAATCATTCCAAAAACAAGATGCAATACACCCCTTCACTTAACATACCATGTCTACCATCACATTCAGTACTTTCCTCTACTTTCCTTCCTTACTAATGAAGAGTTTGCCACACTTTTTTCCAATGCCCACCTAACCACCTTTTCTCTTGGACCCTGTTCACTAACAACAACTTTGATCACCTATTGTCATATTCTGCATTCTCTAACCCACATCTTCAATCCTCTTTCTCTTTTGTAGGAGTTCTGGCTTCGGACCCCTTCTATTCTCTATCTACACCCCTCCCTTGGCCAGTTGATTGCCTCCCATGGCTTTTTTATGGTTATCATAAAGCATATCTAAAGTAAAATATAATTTATCTCTTCATGCTGCCAAATAGGTCTGCTTTATCACTCTCATTAACACCATCTCACCCAGTCCTTGTCATCTCTTGTCTTCATTTCCCACTATCTCCACTGACCAACTCATTCACTGCCCAGAAACTGCCAAGGACATCACCAATCGTTCCAAAAATAAGATAGATGCAATATGCCGCTCCCGTAACTTACCATGTCTGCCACCACATTCTATACTTTACTCTTTTGACCCTGTTACTACAGAGGAGCTTGCCACACTTTTCTCCGATGCCCACCTTACCACCTTTTCTCTTGGACCCGGTCCCCTCACAATTACTCTTCCTGTCCTATTCTGCATTTTCCAACCCACATCTTCAATCCTCTTCCTCTTTTTGTAGGATTTTCCCAAAGTTCTAACTTTGGACTTTTTCTATTCTCTATCTACACCCCTCCCTTGGCCAGTTGATTGCCTCCCATGGCTTACAATACAATCTCTATGCTGATCAAACCCAAATCTATCTTTCTGCTCTTTAGCTCACCCCTTCAGTCCCCTATTGCATTACTAATTGATGTATAGATGTCATACCACTCTCTAAAACTCAGTCTTTCCAAAGCTTAGCTCATAATATTCTTGCCCCTCGTGTCTCTTTTTTCAACTTTTCCATTACGATAAATAGTTAAACTATTAGTCCCCCTCCTCACACCAGGGTACTAGATGTAATCCTGGACTCCAACCTCTCTGTTCATCCCCACATCCAACCACTGTACAAATGTTTATGTCATTATCTCTGGAACATTTCCAATCACTGACACCACCAAGCTACTTATTCACTCCATCATTATCAGTCTTCATAACTATTGAAACTCCATCCTCATTGGCCTTACCTTACATAGGTTATCCCCCTCTACCGCCCCTCTCTGCCAATCGCTCCACTGACTTCCGATCACCCAACTAATAAAATTTAAAATACTAATAACAACATGCAAAGTCCTCCATAACTCGGCCCCAAGGTACATCACCAACTTTGTCTCAATATAACACCCAAACCGTTCTCTTCACTCCTCCCAAGACAGCCTGCTTTCTAGCTCCCTCGTCACCTCCCCCCAATATGACCTCCAGGACTTCTCCAGAGTCTCTCCCATTCTCTGGAACACTCTACCCCAATCTTTTCAGCTATCTCCTACTCTGTCCACCTTTAATCAAAAACTCATCTGTTCAGGAAAGCCTACCTTTCCCTACCTAAAAACAACTTTTTGCCATCTACATGAACTCATACACCACAGGTATTACCTTTTGTACCACTTTCCCCTCCTTTTAGATTTTTAAGTTCCCAGGAGCAAGGCTCTAATAATACTCTTTGCCTTGCATTGTATTTTAACTGTACAGTCTCTCTTTATATTGTAAAGTTCTGTTCAGACTGTTGGCCCTATATAATATTAGTCTTGAATAAAACTAATAATTTATTCTGAATGGGATTATAAACGCAGCATGTCATGATCATATTGATGCACAATACATCCAATGTATCACACTGCATTCTGGTTTAAAAGGGTTAGAACTATAAAGCTTAGGAAATATGGATTATTTTTAAGTGCAGTTCTGGTGTGTTTGTAAATGTCTTTGAAAGATGATTATGACACCTATGGAAGGTGCAGGGCTTAGGGAAGCGTACTGCCAGGCCCACTTGTGCTCCAGTGCTGAATTGAGATTGGCTCCATTCTAAGTTTCTCAATATGCTAGAGAACTCCTAACTTAGATTGCTTTTTATCAGCTTCCTTCCAATTTCTTTCTTTCTTTGGCTCTTGTTTTAGTCCTAGTAATTTCCTATTTCCTGCAGTTTTTACATTTCCTTAGTTTAGAGCATTTTTATGAGCCCTCGGAAAAATGATCTAAAGGGATTCTATTGTCACTAAATTCAAATTCTGGATATTATTAATATTTTTTTTCTATAGACAGGCTTAAAAAAGAAGAACAAAGAACAGTGATGTGCAGGATAGTAATCCGTAGCAACCAAAGAGATTTCATTTGTATAGAATTACATACCTGTAAAATGAATAGTTATTACAATTATTGTTTGCATGGACCGTTTGTTGAACACCACCTCCTCCCTGCTTGCTTCCAGGTGTGTGGAATACTTGCTCCCCCACTGCATGTTGTGGATTCTCCTGCCAGCTCATATGTCACAACAGGAGATACAAGTCAACAGGAGGAACCACAGCATGCACTGGGGGAAACAGACATTTGACCGATCAGACAGGTTGAATACTTGCACTAGCCAGTGACCATTCAACAAATGGTCCTTCAAAAAAGTAAGTATTGTGACTCTTCTCTTAGCAGGTATTGTATACAGATTCAATACATGTGACCCTTTGCGGTCAGTAGCAGATACATTCTGATTGGCTGGGATGGGTTACTGAACTTTACACTGATGGCATGCTTTTTTTTCTAATTCTGTGTTTCTCAAACTTCACTAAACTTTATATGCTGTAGGGACTTATTGATTTCAGTGAACTCCGTGTTTTCATTGTCTTCTGTGGACTTTGTAAAGTTCTTATATACTAATACAACTGTTGTGTCTCAAATGGGTATTACACAGCCGGAATCTTCACTCAGCCAAACAGTTGTAGAAAAGTAAAATAATAAAAGAAAAGAATGTAAGCATTTTAAAGCAAAGCTCATATGTGGAGGCCATGACACCATCATTGCTTAAAGGGTTAGTCCAATTTCATAATAACATTTACAGTGGAGTCAAGGGGCCCCAGTGGTCCCAAATCATTGTCACTGTTAAAGCAGCTAAGAGAGCGGAGGGAGGGAGATGAGAGCTGTGGGTTGAGGGAGAGTGCACTACAAATTCATGGACGAGGGAAAGTGCTCCTTCCACAATCATTTCTTAGATGATAGGGACCATCCATCCTACCATATATGCAGGCCAGCACAGATCACTCAAAAGGCTACTTTTTTTGTCCAGGCTTTGCTTGGCCTACTGCTATGACTTGGAAACTACTTTACTGCACTGTAAACTTTATTAAAATGGTAAGCTAACCCTTTAACTTTTTCTGAAAATACTAGTTGCTAATACTTTCTAAAGCTGGCCATACACTGAGAAATTTTTGGGCAGTTCCTAATAAACCAGATGAAATTGGATCAGTGGGTGGCCCTGTCTACACCAGTCTTAAAAAAAAACAGAAAGAGCCTGGCAGAAAATTGATGGCAGGGCCGTGTTTAAGGGGGTACCACCAGTCCTCCTGTATGGGCCCCATACAGGAGTGAATTGGATGTGGGCAAAAAGGGTGATTGGCATGGCGGGGGAGAAGCAATTACTGTAACCGATCCCCTGTATGGTTCTCTCTGCAGCAGCTGAAAGCTGGCTTCTTCTCCTTTCCCTCCCACTGGTTTTCAGCTGCTGCAAAGAGAATTATACAGGGGGTTGGTTACAGTAATTCCCCCCCCCACCATGTGTTTCCCCCTGTGTGCCCCCACCCCCACAGTGCTGCTGGATTCCCTCCTCTCTTTTCCACAGGCAGCTGCAAGCACACAATAGGATCCTTCAGGATAGAGAGTGAAGGAAGCATCATGTAAAAATGTCTCATTTACCAGCCCCTTCCTTTCCTGAATGAACACAATGAGTGATCTGTCAGCTTTGTCAATGGAAGAAATAGTGCCCCATTGTTGGTTTCAGTGGAAGGAATAGTGCCCCATCATTGGTTTGAGTGGGAGGAATAGTGCCCCATCATTGGTTTGAGTGGGAGGAATAGTGCCCCATCATTGTTTTCAGTGGAAGGAGTAGTGCCCCATCATTGTTTTCAGTGGAAGGAATAGTGCCCCATCATTGGTTTCAGTGGGAGGAATAGTGCCCCATCATTGGTTTGAGTGGGAGGAATAGTGCCCCATCATTGGTTTGAGTGGGAGGAATAGTGCCCCATCATTGGTTTCAGTGGGAGGAAAAGTGCCCCATCATTGGTTTCAGTGGGAGGAAAAGTGCCCCAACATTGGTGTCAGTGGGAGGAATAGTGCCATATCATTGGTTTCAGTGGGAGGAAAAGTGCCCCAACATTGGTGTCAGTGGGAGGAATAGTGCCATATCATTGGTATCAGTGGGAGGAATAGTGCCCCATCATTGGTTTGAGTGGGAGGAATAGTGCCCCATCATTGGTTTCAGTGGAAGGAATAGTGCCCCATCATTGGTTTCAGTGGGAGGAATAGTGCCCCATCATTGGTTTGAGTGGGAGGAATAGTGCCCCATCATTGGTCTGAGTGGGAGGAATAGTGCCCCATCATTGGTTTCAGTGGGAGGAAAAGTGCCCCATCATTGGTTTCAGTGGGAGGAATAGTGCCATATCATTGGTTTCAGTGGGAGGAAAAGTGCCCTATTCTTGGTATCAGGGGAGGAATAGTGCCCCATTGTTGGTGTCAATAGAAGGAGTAGTGCCCCATCATTGGTTTCAGTGGGAGAAATAGTGCCCTATTCTTGGCATCAGTGGGAGGAATAGTGCCCCATTGTTGGTGTCAGTGGAAGGAAAAGTGCTCCATCCCTGCTGTCAGTGGAAAGAATTTTGCCACATTATTGGTGTCTGTGAAATGTATTGAGCCTCATTGAGGTCAGTGGAAAGAATAGTGCCTCATCATTGGTGTCAAAGAAAGGAATGGTCCCTCGTTGTTGATGTCAGTGGAAGAAATAGTGCCCCGTCATAGGTATCTGTTGGTGAGATTATGCCCCGTTGTTGCTGTCAATGGGAGGAATAGTGTCCTATTGTTTGTGTCAGTGAAAGGAATAGCACTTCACTGTTGGTGTCAATGAGGGGATTTGTTTTTTGTATCAGTAGAAGTATAAAGACAAGCAAAGAGCCACATCAAGTCCATGGGCTGCAGTTTGGAGGTGTGTGGTAGGGACTGGTGTAAACCATATAATTTGGTCTGTATTTTTGTGTTCTATGTGTTATGTTGAATAGCAATCCATAACTCTCTGAATTTGCCCCATGACTAGATGAATCTTAAAATGGTATTGTACTGTATGCTACTGTAGACCCCGCAACCGAGTGCAATTCACCAGTGTGTTTAGCATTTACGGGGTTCAAACAGGCATTGAGGATGTGTCACATCATCTCCTTACCGCCTGCCAAATAGCTCTGAAAAGCAATCTGAATGTGGATCACTTTTCAGAGCTGTATTCACCAAAGCTATGCAATATAAGGACCTAACCTAATTTATCAAATCAAATTATATCCAGCATGGCAGGTCCTTGCACTACATCACGGGTGTCAAACTGGCGGCCCTCCAGCTGTTGCCAAACTACAAGTCCCATGAGCCATTGCAAGATTGACTGTTACATTGACTCCCAAAGGCAGAGGAATGATGGGACTTGTAGTTTCGCAATAGCTGGAGGGCCACCAGTTTGACACCCATGCACTACATGGTTGTTAGTATTATTATTATTATACAGGATTTATATAGCGCCAACAGTTTGCTCAGCGCTTTACAATATAATGGGAGACAATACAGCAACAATACAGTTCAATACAGAGGGATAGGAGGGCCTGATCCTTGGAGTTTACAATCTAAAGGAGGTTGTACCATCAGATTGTAATAGGTGTGATGAGCATAAAAGCATCTTTGTGGCTGCAGACTCTTGTGATTTGCTGATACATCCAGCCGTAGATAGGAGGAGCCTCTTCTATATTTCTATATACTGCTATTGGTTAGCGGCATAATTATGGAGGTTATTGGGGAGAAACTGACATCAGACCATAAGGCACTGGGGCTTTTTTTTTTACCTTCAATATCACAATTTAAGAAATTTTCCTTTACCACCCCTATGTACTAAATTAAATCTTATAACCCCCTCCCCCCCTTTCCCCCACCATGCCCATAGCAGAATGTGACACTCGCTGTCTCACTACACACAATGCCGCCGTGTTTACAACAGACAAATCTGCTTCCTTCCAACAATTCTCCGAGAGTTTGAATCTCAGGAAATGTCGCTTTCTCTCAATGAACAATAACGGAACGTTTATTAGAGGACAAAAATATACTGTGGGTTCAGCTGATGAAAAGTTATAGAGGGGAAGTGTATGTGTGGGGGAGGGGGGGTGAAATTGGAGAGTGGGGTTAAAATATTAAAGGAGACAACAGGCTGAAGAGGACATGTCACTTTGTGAAGGAAGAGGGTCGGAAAGAGATGACGCTTGTATCTTTTATTTAAGGATTTTTAAAATGTGAAGATAAGGTGAACTGATACTAAAAAAAAAAGTTGATTGAAAACATTAATCATCTTCTTTGGATAGGTAAACATAATAAAAGGGTGGAAATACATCCTTGGGGAAATTGCTGTTGTAGGCTTCTTCCAGTGGTGCTTATATAAATAAATATATAGGCAGCACAGTGGCTAAATGGTTAGCACTTCTGCCTCGCAGTACTAGGGTTGTTGGTTTGAATCCCAACCATGGCACCACCTGCCTGGAGTTTGCATGATATCCCTGTGCCTGCATGGGTTTCCTCTGGGTACTCTGGTTTCCTCCCACACTCCAAAGATATGCTGGTAGGTGAATTGACCCTAGTATATGTATGAATGTGAATTAGGGACCTTAGATTGTATGCCTCTTGAGGCTTAGGAACTGATGTGAATGTACAATATATATGTAAAGCGCGGAGTAAATTGATGGCACTATATAAGTACTTTTTATAAATAAATATAGCCTAGGCTTTTGGTCACATGATTTTTTTAAGGTGGGAAAGTTGGGTAATATAAACATCACTCCCCATTTCAGTAGAGATCACATTACCAAATGCCTAGGCTTTGGTTTGCATAAGCAGTACTGGGGGGAGCATGGAACAGTATATTCTTCAGGAAAGGTTTATATTTTTATTTTATGTATTTATATAGCAATGCCAATTTGTGCAGCACTTTACATATATATTGTACATTCACATCAGTCCCTAATCCTCAAGGGGTGTACAGGGGCAGACTGACCATTTAGAGGCTTGGGCACTGCCTGGGGTCAGTGGGGGGTCCTCATGAGATGCCTCTGGTACCTTTTACATACTCTTTTTTGAGTTTGGGCAAGGACACAGGGGCCCCATGATCCCCTATTGCCCAGGGGCCCCATGAGTTGTCAGTCCACCCCTGGGGGTGTGTATAATCTAAGGTCCCTAACTTACATTAATATACTAGGGCCAATTTGGACAGGAATCAATTCACCTACCAGCATGTCTTTAGAGTGTGGGAGGAAACCCATGCAAGCACAGGGAGAACATGCAAACTCCATGCAGGAGGTGCCATGGTCAGGAATCAAACCCATGACTTATTTACTGCAAGGCAGACGCGCTAACCACTAAGCCACTGTGCCGCCCGGCTCTACTACTCTTGATCAGTTCCAGCAAAACATTTGACAAAATGCAGCTCTCTGTTACCATTTGAGTATACCGTAGTTCTATTGGATAACTTCCCCTGTCTTGTTTAGGTTATAAATGATCCTATATATATTTTTTGGCAGTTTTATTACTTTTGGTTAAGGGCTCATTCACACTGGTGAATGAATTCATTCATATATGTGTGGTTTGGGATAATGCTGCATTTTGGCTACTAGAGGGTGCTAAGTTTTTATTTCCAATGATCAGCAGCCCCATCTAGTGACCATAATGTGGTATTTTTCTATTTCCTTCTATTGTTGTATGAATAAAATCCTTTGACCTGCAGAGAAAATAGCCTAGTAACATTACATTTTGTCCCCATTTGCACAGAACAAATATGCATGCCGTTTTCAAGGTACATGAACTTGTTTAGTGTGATGATTTCTATGCGCTGGGTAGTCCATTTAAATCAAGAAAAACTCATGTCAAGGCACATGCACAGCATAGAGGTGGGATCATAGCCTATAGCAGGGGACTCCAAACTTTCTAAACAAAAGTTTAGTTTACCATCCTTCAGACTTTAGGGGGGCCAGACTGTGACCATTAGGAGTAGAAAAGGACCTGATGTCAGTGGGGAAAAACAATGCCCCATGATTGGTGTCATTGGGAGGAATTTTGCCCCATTGTTGATGTCAGTTGAAGGAATTGTGCCCCATCATTGGTGTCAGTGGGAGGAATTATGTTCCATCATTGATGTCAGTGGAAGGAATATTGTTCCATCATTGGTGTCAGTGGCAGGAATAGTGCTCCATCATTGGTGTCAGTGGGAGGAATTATGTCCCATCATTGGTATCAGTGGAAGGAATAGTGTTCCATCATTAGTGTCAGTGGGAGGTATAGTGTCCCATCATTGGTTTCAGTGGGAGGAATAGTGTCCCATCATTGGTTTCAGTGGGAGGAATTTTGCCCCATTGTTGATGTCAGTTGAAGGAATTGTGCCCCATCATTGGTGTCAGTGGGAGGAATTATTCCCATCATTGATGTCAGTGGAAGGAATATTGTTCCATCATTGGTGTCAGTGGCAGGAATAGTGCCCCATCATTGGTATCAGTGGGAGGAATAGTGCCCCATCATTGGTGTCAGTGGCAGGAATAGTGCTCCATCATTGGTGTCAGTGGGAGGAATACTGCCCCATCATTGGTATCAGTGGGAGGAATAGTGTTCCATCATTAGTGTCAGTGGGAGGAATAGTGCCCCATCTTTCGTGTAAATGGGAGGAATTGTGTTCCATCATTGGTTTCAGTGGGAAGAATGATGTCCCATTGTTGGTGTTAGTGGGAGGAGTAGTGTTCCATCCTTGGTGTCAGTGGGAGGAATAGTGCCCCATTGTTGGTGGCTGTGGGAGGAATAGTGCCCCATCATTGGTGTGTGTGGGTGGGAAATTGTGCCCCTTCATTGGTATCAGTGGGGGTGATTATGCCCCAATGTTGATATCAGTGGATGAAATGGTTCCCCAAGCAATAAAAGCAAGCAAAGGACCGCATCTGCCCCTGGGCCGCAGTTTGGAGACCACTGGTCTAAAGGAATGATATGTTGGACTGGCACTGTCACTGTCCCTGTCCTGGGAAGCTGATGGGAAAAGACAGAAAAGTGTGAAAATGTGAAAAGGCCTCCGATATTTCATCAGCTTTCTCTGTAGCTTCCGAAATGTTGAACAAAATTGGATTAAAATCCAGACGAATAGGCAAATCGCTATTTTTTTTTATTCTCCTGAATATATATGTAAATGTGTGGTGTCTGCAGAAAATCAGACTTCATGATTGTCTGTCTTCAACTGCACGGCTCTCTGTAGATGAGACAGATCCACATGCAAATATTAAGAGGCATAAAGAAAAACCAAAACAATTATTCAGCAATTCTCCCGATTCAATTATCCCCGCTCATCAACTCCACAGGACGCCAGCACAAATGACACCGATCACATCGGAATTTCTAAGATGGGGTGGGGTCATGGGAGTAAAAAGGGCAAAATGTATCATTTTCACCATATACAGTATACCAGAAAACACCTTCATGGCTGAACAAGAGCGTTCATACTGTCTACTCTCCTATACCCTCATATTGCAGGTTTATTGATTTATATTCTTTATTAAAGGGACAAGGCAACTTAAATATCCAAAGAGACTTTTTATTTGTTTTTTAATAGGGATTTATATAGCACCAGCAACTTATATACATTACTGTACATTTACATCATCCTCTGTCCTCAAGGAGCTTACAATCTAAAGTCTCTAACTCACATTCATACATACACATACTAGGGCCAACTGATGTGAAAGGGAAAGACTGATGACTTTGATGTGCATGGGGAAACTGGGGATTCTGATGTGGAAGGGGAGTCTAATGATTCAGATGTGAAAGGGAGGGCTGAGGACACTGACGTGAAAGGGGGGAAGAGCAAGGACTCCAATGTAAATCGGGGACTCTTATGTGAACGGGGGGAAGCTTTTGATGAGGGTGCCATGACTAAAAAAAAAAAAAAGAGGACGAGAAACACTGGTCTAAGAACGTACACTTCCTGTGAACAAACTAAATACTCCACAATCCCTGGGTCTCTCACTCTAGTGCTCTGCAGATAAGAGCAACACAGTACTTAGATCTGACACAGCCACAAACAGGCAGAGCAATGAATGGAGATCTCATCGTGCAGTCTTTCATCACATTAGCACTCCCACATCTGTGACACAACACAGAAGAAATGGTGATATCTGGAGTGGACTCTGTGTGACCTGAAACAAGTCACCTGTCCCTTTAGCGAATAGGGACAAGCTAGGTGAATGAATACATGGACACAGTAGGATATCATCATGACACTACAAACTGCAGCCAGCACATGTGAACCCAGCATTACAAGGTAAGGCAAAAAATGACTTCAGGAAAAAAAATTACACTAATACCCAGTGTAAGCAAAACATTTGAAAGTGTACAATGCCTGTAACATATTGTTTGCAAATGCTGTTGCTTAAACTTAAAAAAAAAAAGTTTTTAAATTTGTTTGCGTACTTCAAGCTAACACTAATGGAAATTCATACTATTTTGCTGCATGTGTGCTTTATAAAAACGAACAGCCTATCCTGGCCTGAAATATTAAACCAAAACCCGTGGTTAATATACACAGTATCAATGCACCCTCTAGTGGTCCACTGGAAGAGCAGCCACAAATTGAGCAGGCTTGTTTGTTAACCCAGTGCAATCAGCTAGTATATAAAAACTGCCATAAACCATAGCAACTAGACAGATTTCAGTTCACAAAAGCCGGGCCCGTGAAAAAATAATTCTTACAGGTTACTGTGCTTCACATATATCCTTTAACCTTGCTAAATAATCATTTTTATTCCTTTATTATACCTCGCCATTTGTCACCAGTTGGAAACCGATGATGATTCCCGATTCCTTTGTGCTGACTGCCGCTGTATAAGTGAGCACAATTTTATTTTGTGCAGGAAATAGGAGATCTATTTGTATTATTTTCCTCCGGTGTTTGAAAACTCTGGAGTGCATTGTAGTTTGCATTGTCACCTTGAACCTTTGGGTCCTGGATCCGATTCTGAAGCATTGCTAAAAGCCACGCGGGTCTTGGTATTTAGCACAAAAACCTCTTATTGTCCCATTTTTCTTTTTCAGTGAACCTAACAAGCCTGCTACAAGCTAAAACATCAGTTATGAGAATAATAAAAGGGATGTGAAAGGAAGAGGATTGGTGTATAGCGCGTGAAGGAAGGACAGTTGTGGTTATGTTGAGTCACCAGACCTTTGATGTCCAGCACCAGTTGCACCATCTGTAGCTACGCCCTAGATTAGTTTCTTAGTTTTGATACAAATATTTGTATGCATGTATAAATCAGTTCAGTTATATCCTACCATTGGCTAGCTCTCCAGGTACCATGTCTAATACACTTGAAAGCCTTTTTCCATAGACTAGGGGTCTCCAAACGTTCTAAACAAAGGGCCTCAATCTTTAGGGGGGCTGAACTGTGGCCAGCGAGGTTGAAAATGTCTTGGTGTCAGTGGCAGTAAAAAATGCCCCATGACTGGTGGCAGTGGGAGGAATAGTGTCACAAAATTGGTATCAGTGTGAGGAATAGTGCCCCATCATTGGTGGCTGTGGGAGGAATACTGCCCCATCATTGGTGTCAGTGGGAGGAATACTGCCCCATCATTGGTGTCAGTGGGAGGAATACTGCCCCATCATTGGTGTCAGTGGGAGGAATAGTGCCCCATCATTGGTGGCAGTGGGAGGAATAGTGCCCCATCATTGGTGTCAGTGGGAGGAATACTGCCCCATCATTGGTGGCAGTGGGAGGAATAGTGTCACACTATTGGTATCAGTGTGAGGAATAGTGCCCCATCATTGGTGTCAGTTGGAGGAATACTGCCCCATCATTGGTGTCAGTGGGAGGAATACTGCCCCATCATTGGTGTCAGTGGGAGGAATAGTGCCCCATCATTGGTGGCAGTGGGAGGAATAGTGCCCCATCATTGGTGTCAGTGGGAGGAATACTGCCCCATCATTGGTGGCAGTGGGAGGAATAGTGTCACACTATTGGTATCAGTGTGAGGAATAGTGCCCCATCATTGGTGTCAGTTGGAGGAATACTGCCCCATCATTGGTGTCAGTGGGAGGAATACTGCCCCATCATTGGTGTCAGTGGGAGGAATACTGCCCCATCATTGGTGACAGTGGGAGGAATAGTGCCCCATCAATGGTGGCAGTGGGAGGAATAGTGTCCCATCATTGGTATCAGTGGGAGGAACAGTGCCCCATTATTGGTGGCAGTGGGAAGAATAGTACCCCATCATGGAGCACTATCCCTTCCACTGATACCAACAATAGAGCACTATTCCTCCCACTGACACCAATGATAGGGCGCTATTCCTCCCACTGACACCAATGATAGGGCACTATTCCTCCCAATGACACCAACAATGGAGCTCTATTCCTCCCATTGACACCAATCATGGAACACTATTCCTTCCACTGACACCAACAATAGAGCAATATTCCTCCCACTGACACCAATGATAGGGTATTATTCCTCCCACTCACACCAACAATGGGGCACTATTCCTCCCACTGATACCAACCAAGTGACACCAACGATGGGGTGCTATTCCTTCCCCTAATACCAAAGATGCATTGTTTACTCCCTCTGATGCCAGGACAATTTCTATTCCCGATGAGCACAGTTCGGCCCCCTAAAACCTGAAGGACAGTAAATTGGCACTTTGTTTAAAAAGTTTGGAGACCCCTGTTCTAGAGAATGATAGAGTTGTATGGGTTTGTCCACTAGTCAAGTAATGTTGGGTATATAGGTTTCATTATATACAACACTACTATGTTTAGGTCCATTTGTCTGGTAATGTTGAGTATGCGGGGTTCTTTGGAAGGGACACAGTAGAATAGTACTTTATTGATATCTATCAGTCAGGTCATATTAAGTATATAGGGTTATATGGATAGGATCTGGCTATATTTATGCCAGTGTGTTGTCACAGTCATCCATGCAGTAGGACCTACTTATGTAGGGGACAGAGACTGCTGTAGTGGACTGTAATTGCACTGAGGCAGCACTTCTGCTAGAAGAAGCAGGATCTAGTACAAAAAGAAAATGGAAGGCGCTTCTAAGTGCAGTAGTCAACCGTGATTCGTTATACAGTGACAGTTAAAAACACTCACAAGATTGTAGTAAATAGTAGGCTCATCATTAGTAAATCCATGCATGGCTTCTGTCACTGTTTCTCCTCTCTGTGGCTGTAGGGGGAGGTAGAGGCACAGGCCAAGATGGCCACCGTAGCGTCATAACCACCGTGAAACGCAAGCCGTGCGTGACGTGATGACGTCAGGTAGGGGGCGGTAACGTGTTTTGGAGCATGCCCAGATCAGCTCCTTCTTCAACACCAATACCAACTGTGATAAGCTCTCATTTGTGTCATTGGGCCACATTGTTGGTGTTATTGGGAGCAATTGTACCCCATTATTGTTGTCATTGGGCCCCATTGCTGATGTCATTGGGAGGATTTGTATTTACATTGGTCCCCTTTTTTTGGTGTAATTGGGAGGATTTGTGCCCCAACATTACTGTCATTGGGTCCCATGGTTGGTCATTGGGAGACATTATGCCCCATCATTGTTGTCATTGGGCCCCATTGCCAGTGTCATTGGGAGGATTTGTATTGTCATTGGGCCCCTTTGTTGATGTAATTGGGAGGATTTGTGCCCCATCATTATTGTCATTGGGCCCCTTTGTTGGTGTCATTGGGAGGAATTGTGCCCCATCATTGTTGTCATTAGGCCATGTTGCCAGTGTCATTGGAAGGATTTGTACCCCATCATTATTGTCATTGGCCCCCTTGTTGGTGTCATTGGGAGGATTTGTGCCCCATCATTACTTTCATTGGGCTCCATTGTTGGTATCATTGGGAGGAATTGTGCCCCATCATTGTTGTCATTGGGCCCCAGTATTGGTATCATTGGGAAGATTTTGTGCCCCATCTCTGGTGTCATTGGGAGAAATTGTGCCCAATCATTGGGCCCCATTGCTGGTGTCATTGGGAGATTTGTATTGTCATTGGGCCCCATTGTTGGTGTCATTGGGAGGAATTGTGCCCCATCATAGTTGTCATTGGACCCCATTCTGCTGTCATTGGGAGGACTTGTGCCCCATCAATATTGTCATGGTCCCCCTTGTTGGTGTCATTGGGAAGATTTGCACCCAATCATTACGGTCATTGGCCCCCTTGTTGGTGTTATTGGGAGGATTTGTGCCCCATCATTATTGTCATTTGGCCCCATTGTTGGTATCATTGGGAGGAATTGTGCCCCATCATAGTTGTCATTGGACCCCATTCTGCTGTCATTGGGAGGATTTGTGCCCCATCAATATTGTCATTGTCCCCCTTGTTGGTGTCATTGGGAGGATTTGCACCCCATCATTATGATCATTGGCCCCCTTGTTGGTGTTATTGGGAGGATTTGTGCCCCATCATTATTGTCATTGGGCCCCATTGTTGGTGTCATTGGGAGGAATTGTGCCCCATCATAGTTGTCATTGGACCCCATTCTGCTGTCATTGGGAGGATTTGTGCCCCATCAATATTGTCATTGTCCCCCTTGTTGGTGTCATTGGGAGGATTTGCACCCCATCATTATGGTCATTGGCCCCCTTGTTGGTGTTATTGGGAGGATTTGTGCCCCATCATTGTTTTCATTGGGCCCCAGTATCATTTGAAAGATTTGTGCCCCATATATGGTGTCATTGGGAGGACATGTGCCCCATCGTTGGTCTCATTGGGAGAAATGCTGCCCCTTCATTGGTGTCATTGAGGGGAAGTATGTCCCATTGTTGGTACCAGTGGATGAAAATAGTGCCCCAAGGGCCAGAAAATAAAAACAAGCAAAGGGCCGCACCACTGCTTTACAGAGTAGATATCATAGGGCTTAGAATGAGGGTGATAGTAGGCTTAAGCTCAGTTATTGACTGAACTCCTAATGGCTCCTTGTGCTGCTTCTCCTTTTACCAAGTCTGAGCTCTGCTGCACACTAATCTGCAAGAGGCAGATACCAGGTCAAATTCAGGTATTATTTGCAAAAATAAAAAATATATAATTACATGTAATGATGTATTAATATATACAGAGCCACATCCCTTTCTTTTTTTTTTTAAATGTATTTCTGCTTGGAATAAAATCTACTCTTCCTAAAGGGCCCGCGGTCACACCCCAAACCCAGCGCTTCAATTCACATAATATTTAGAATGTAGCAGTCTCATGGCTTATGTTCCTCCTGGTCCAGCAAGGGGTTAAACCTTAATGAGGCCGTTCTTTCAAATCCATTTCCTCTGCAACTCCATTGTGCTGAAATGATTGTGCCTTTAAATAACCTTGTAATGTTTTCCTGCATCACAATGAAAATTAGTGAATTCTAATAAAAAAAAACAAAACAAAAAAAAAAAAACGACTCCGAATAAATGATGGATGCTGAGGCCGTTCTGGCAGCAACTGCAAATTGTGTCATTTTACTAACTCCAAACCTCTTACTGCGGATGAAATGTATTCTGCCTCTTCTTCTTCTATAAAAAAAAAAAAATCTTTTTTTCATAACGTCAGTTGCTGTATAATGCCATCGTTGAAATGATTTTACTTAATAAAAACGGTTGCCATAGAAATCCCATTTCTCTCTCTCTCTCTCTTTGCTGCATCTGTCTCTCCTTATTTTTATCAAATTGTTCCGCAGAAGTCTCTCTCTCTCTCTCTTACTCTCTTTCTTTCTTTTTTTTTTTTTTTTTTATAAATGCAATAACCATTTCTCAGATAACAGATCCCATAAAATGATTGCTATTCTCGTATACATATCTTGGTTTTTTTTTTTTTTTTCGTTCTGCAAATACAGCAATATTCGACTGCCTAGCAACACAACGGCAACAATATAATAAGGAGACTTTTCTGCATTTTGGCTTTTATTAACATTTCCATTTTAACTGCTTATTGGCCAGCTTGGCAAGGTTAACAAAAAGGAAAGAAAATGCGGGTCGGAAATTGTATTTTATTTTCCTGTTAAGGCTTTGTTGCAGGAAATAGGTTTTTAGAGTACGGAGAGGATGTGTCCTAAGGGGGCACCTTTATTTGAAGGGCAAAAATAAAAAATGCGGCGTAGGGGGAATGCGGGTTCACAGAAAAGAACGCAGTTCAGCGTCAATTTGCAAACTGTTCCATTCTGAAGCTTGAGAAGTTTAAATGCTCCCTCTTAATCTCCCTAGCGGTCTGATTATGTCCATATTTCTGTGCTGAAAGCGGTACTTTTTTTGCATGGAAATATGTATTTTTTATTGCAGGCCTGTAATTCTTAGGAATAACTCACTGAAATCTGTCCGAACAAGAGTCTAGTAAATATCCCGGGTAGGATAAAATTTGAAACACAAAATCATAAATTATAATTTAATAAATAATCATAAAAAATAATAATAATAATAAATTTAATTCAATAATATAATCAAACCAAAAACACTGAAATTTGAAATAGAGCGCCAAGTTCGCACATCACTCAGCAAAGTCGCAGAATCGTTTTCAGTGTCTGATGACGAATTTCCCCACGAATCATTATCACTCAATTCTGCAAGTGGTTCTGATTTACTATCGCTGTTCTCTAGCCGGTCTAAAACCGCTTTTGACCTAAAGGAACACTTTTTGGATGCCATGGATGATTCTCAGTTTCTAGGCAGAAAGAACAGTAAGAATGCAGGCAGGGCACAGGACAAAGCACTCGGGACAAAATGTATGTGAAATGGTTTGATACAGTAATGTTTTACTATGTGATTTTAGTGAATGTCACTTTTTGTCATTTTCAAATTTCCCACCGTTCCGTCCCCCGTACGTCCCGACGCTCGCAGGGGACGGAAACCAGATGACAGATGCCGGCATCGGCCGGAGGACATTGCCGGGGACACTGCAGGGGGGACATCGCGGGAGCGCAGGACAAGGTAAGCGCAGAAGAGATCCCGGAGCAACACTGCAGGGTATTCCCGAGTGTAGCTCGGTGTAGCTTGGTGCTGAAACTTTACCCTGAGCTACACTCGGGAATACCGCCAGGGGGGTTAAGCCTGAAACCGCTGACCCGCTGTTCAACAACTGCATGCATTGCAGGCAGTTGCAGGGCACTTGCGGTGCGTTGAGTAGGTGAATCAAAGCAGGAGGTGAGGAGGCAATATGTTGCTTCCCCACCGATTGCCAAACTCCCTCTGAAAAGTGATACACCACAGATTACTTTGTACAGGGGCAGCAGTATAGCTGCATTTGCCACTACTGTGTGAGCTGCTTGCGGTTCTAATATTGAGGGTCAGCATCATCTTGGCGGCTCCAAGCAGTCATCCTGTAATACTCCAGTGACAAACTCCACACACGGGGGAATTAATTTAATTTTTAAATTTGTTCGCTTATTCGAATTCAAGTAATGAATAGATCGGAATTTTGTTCCAATGATTGATTTGGATGCAAATGGCGTCAGCTGATATTGTCCAATCAGCTCATGCTTTTTCTTTTGGTGGGTTGGACTAGCGTCCAAAAATATCAAATCCTTCGAATTTTGTCCGATTCAACAATATATTGAATATATAGCAATCTTCTGAAAAAACTGCTTAGCTTTTTCGACTCTACCCACACCAACAAATATACGAAACGAATGCCAAAGATACAAAACGAATTCTGAAAACGAATTGGTTCAGCATAACGAATATGATGAAATTCTTCAATGAACGAATGCTTCTGAAATGAAACGAAAATTTCCGGCATACACGTCTTGTCCCCACAGCATATTCTCCCCCAGGCTCTAAAGGTCTACAATCCTGACGTCGTTAAGACCATCAAGTTGGGTCCATAGCCTTGGGTTAGCCGTAATGATGTCAAGGGACAGTCCACTGCTGGAGCGTGGGGGAGCGCCATCTGATGGGGGAGTGGAGGATCAGGTAAGTAAAAGTGTTTCTCCTCTCCCCTTGACAAATCGAGGAATTAACTTTAGTTTAAAATTTTCTTGTGGTTGGGCTGTGCGGTACCCAGAAACCTCAGAGGGTAGCTGGGCAATCGGATTGCCCTCAAAGTAAACTTTGTTCTAAGAACACTATAAACATGTAGTTTCAGTACAGCAGGGTGTACATGCTTAGGCC
Organism: Staurois parvus; assembly: GCF_062004578.1. Taxonomy (NCBI): domain Eukaryota; kingdom Metazoa; phylum Chordata; class Amphibia; order Anura; family Ranidae; genus Staurois; species Staurois parvus. The sequence goes on along the minus strand of NW_028317933.1, from coordinate 1,910,894 downwards.
AACAGAGAGGTGAATGGGGGAGGAGAGAAGGCAGGCAAGTCCAGCACCAATATACTGGTACGGCCACAATGGTAATCAGACATGGCATTCAAACCCGTTTGATCAATTATATCCACTATGGAATCATCAGTTGGGGGTATCCTGGGATGGTTCCTCTACTCTGCCAACAATAGTGGAGTCAGAAAAAGCCTCAATTCATGTCAACAGCTCAGGAAACTTAAAAATGAGTAGTAGGGCTGCATCTGCACTGCAAAAGGTTTATAGCTCATTTAGTTCTAGGGGATCTACTTACCCGATCCTCTGCACCTCCTGGTCCCTGCAGCATCTTCTCCCCCATGCTCCAGCGGTTTAACATTCTTGACGTCGTCAAGAATAATACAGGGTCAATGGCCCTGCACTGGAAGTGGTGACGCCATGGGACAGTCCACCACCAGAGCATGGGGAACGCCATCTGCTGGGGGATCGGAGGATCAAGTGAGTGAAAGTGCTTTTCCTCTCTCCTAGACTAAACAAGCAGTTAACCCTTGCACTGTAAGGTTTCCCAGAGTTGAACTTTAAAGTGGACCCAACTGCTGAAATCACATATAAGCTTTTACATGCCATTTCAAAAGTTATTTTCAATATTTCTTAACTTTGTATTTAACCGTTAGACCACCAGGCCAATTCTGACACTTCTCACATACTTGTAAAAATCTACAAATTTTACTTAGAACCCCCAAACATTACATATTTTTTTAAGAAGAGGCCCTACAGAATAAAATGGTGGGTGTTTTTTTTGTGCCACACAGTTTTTTGAAACGCAATTTGTTTGAAAAAATAAACTTTAATGAATTTAAATGCAAAAAACACAATATAAACACCCAACTGAAAAATAGAAAAGATGACGTTATACCGAGTAAAAAGATACCTGACATGTCACGATTTAAAATTGCGCATGCTCTTTGAACAAAGACAGACTACAGTACTTAAAAATCTCCATAGGCAATGCTTTAACCTCCCTGGCGATATTCCCGAGTGTAGCTCGGGGTAAAGTTTCAGTACCAGAAGCAGCAACCCCGAGCTACACTCGGGATCACCATGCGGCGCTGCTCCGGGATCCCTCCTGCACTTACCTTGTCCTGCGCTCCCATGATGTCCCTCCTGCAGTGTCCCCTGTAATGTCCTCTGGCGAATGCCGGCATCTGTCTTCTGGGTTCCGTCCCCTGCGACGTACAGGGGATGGAACTGGCAGGAAATTTGAAAATGACAAAAAGTGACATTCATTAAATTCACTAAAATCACATAGTATAACATTGCTGTATCAAACCATTTCACATACATTTTGTCCCGAGTGCTTTGTCCGGCGCCCTGCCTGCATTTTTACTGTTCTTTCTGCCTGGAAACTGAGAAACCTCCATGGCATCCAAAAAGCGTCCCTTTAGGTCAAAAGTGGTTTTAGACCGGCTAGAGAACAGCGATAGTAAATCAGAACCACTTGCAGAATTGAGTGATAATGATTCGTGGGGGAAATTCATCATCAGACACTGAAAACGATTTTGCGACTTTGCTCAGTGATGTGCGAACTTGGCGCTCTATTTAAAATTTCAGTGTTTTTGGTTTGATTATATTATTGAATTAAATGTATTATTATTATATTATTATTTTTTAGGAATATTTATTAAATTATGATTTCGTGTTTCAAATTTTAACATAGCCGGGATGTTTACTAGACTCTTGTTCGGACAGATTTCAGTGAGTTATTTCTAAAAATTACAGCCTACAATAAAAAAACAACATATTTCCATGCAAAAAAAATGTACCGCTTTGAGCACAGAAATACTGACATAATCAGACCGCTAGGGAGGTTAAAAGCCTTTCCAGGTTACAAGTCTGAAGCTAGAATTATAGCTTACATGATGATGTTCATGGCAATAACTCACATGTGTAGTGTGATCTCCGTTTATGTATGCATGTGGGAACGGTGCGTGCGTGCATTCGCCTTTACATGTGAGCAAGGGGCGCTTTAAAAAATGTTTCCTATATTATTTATTTTGTTTGAATTTTTTTACACATTGTATAGTTTTTTTAATCACTTTTACTTCTATCACAAGGAATGAACAACATCCCTTGTGATGGGGTGGGCCATGACAGGTCCTCTTTTTTGGAAAGATCTGGGGTCTATTAGATCCCAGATCTCTCCTCTGGCTTCCAAAGTATCTGATCACACCAATGCTGACACAAGTAATGGTTTGTTCACATGAGACTGAAACCTGAAGTGACTAAATCCTAGTTGCTTCTGGTTTGTGACGTCATACAGTAGGAGGAATGATTTCCATCCCTCTCATTGTGTCTCAGGAATAGGATGCCGCCTGTTGCATCCTTAGCGGGCTTTCTGATTACATGGTAAAGGCGGCAAGGGGGGGGGGGTTCCTCCTTCCGCTGTCTTTAGCCACTCAGATTACTTTTACCAGCTTCAGAATCGCTGAATCTAGCACCAGGTTCACACCTAAGCATTTTCTGCAGCGTTTTGTAGAAACGCAGTACAGTCCATTTAACATAATTTCCTATGGGACACGTTCACATCTGCGCATTTTCACCCGGTGCATTTTTTGGATAGGGTCAGGGATTTTTTTGAATGCAAAAAGTTGCATTTGTGACTCTATAGACTTCAATGGAAATGCTGCAGAAAAGCATGTATATTTTTGCTGCGTTTTTGATGCATTTTGTGTTTTAAATCTGCTTAGCAACAAGAAAAAAATTTAAAAACTGAAAAAAAAATGCAAAACGTATCAAAAACACAGGAAAATTTGCATAAAAAAACACAGGTGCAAAAACGCAACGCAAAACGCAATGCAGAAATGGCTCAAATGCAACCTGCATAGGTGTGAACCTAGCTTAAAAAATGATATCTCGGTCATCATTGCAGCAATGACTAAGATATCACCCTCGCCATTCATCGACACAACAGTACGTCTCTGGTCCACAAGTGGTTAAATGGAGATCCTGTTATGAGGGTCTTTACTCAGAGACTTCCTGTTATAGGGTGACAACACTTTGGGGTTTATTTACTAAAGCTGGAGAGTGCAAAATCAGACTCACTTCTGCATAGAAACCAATCAGCTTCCAGGTTTCATTGCCAAAGCTTCATTGAACAAGCTGAGGTTAGAAGCTGATTGGTTTCTATGCAGAAGGGAGTCTGATTTTGGACTCTCCAGCTTTAGTAAATAAACCCCTTTGTGTCTCCCAATTGTAGTCTTGCAATGCCACCCTGTCAAACAGGCTTCCAATTAACGTGGAATACTACAAGCGGCCCTTTCAAAATGCATTACTCAGGCACAGTCCACTGTTGTGATTGTCAGGTTCTCTTCACACCAATGTGTTTTTTTGTGCTTTTTGCGTTTTGCAGAAGCGTACCACCAGCCATTTGACATGGTTTCCTATGGAACATGTTCACATCTATGCTTTTTTGAGCTGCTGCGTTTTTGGAAAGGGTCAAGGACTTTTTTTAAAAGCAAAAAGCAGCGTTTTTTTCTACAATAGAGTTCAATGGAGATGCTGCTAAAATGCATGGTAGTGCATTTTTGCTGCGTTTTGTGTTTTGCATTTTTATTCTGTGCAGCAACAAAAAAAATTCCACTTTAACAAAAAAAAAGCTGAACAAAACGCAAAATGTGATAAAAACGCATCAAAAACACATAAAAAAGCAAAATTAACTTTACACTCGGCTACGGAGACATACGAAACAATACCTCTTGTCTGTGGCTGCAGGTGTCCCTCTTATCTGCCAAATACTCGTGACTCCCGAATGTATTATTTGTACCTTTTAAGCCTGACCTTAAAGTCTTCCAGGAGAGGCAAGTTTGATGATAATAATCATAGGTGCCCAGTTCACATACATTAAGAGTCTCCATACGCTCAATATGATCCATCTAAAAAACCCATTCCAAAAGCATTGGAGCTTGTGCCGATTTCCAGTGGCACAGGATAACTGGTATTTATTTATTTATTTAGCGCCTTTTTTTTTTTTTTTTATTATTATAGGGATTTATTTAGTGCCTTTTTATATTTGTTTATTTATTTTAGGGATTTGTTTGGTGCCTTTTTATTTTTTGATGCCTTTTTGTTTATTTTTTGAATATAGGGATTTATTTATTGTCTTTTTATTTTTTTTTCATTTATTATAGGGATTTATCTAGTGCCCTTTTTATATTTCTATTTATTGTAGGTATTAATTTGATTTGATTTAATTTTTTATTTATTATAGGGATTCATTTAGTGCCTTTTAATTTTTTAAATATATATTATAGGGATATATATATATATATATATATATAATATATTTATTATGCATTATATTATGTTTTTTTAATTTTTTTTATTAATTATACAGATTTATTTATGTATTTATTATGGGAATTTATTTAGTGACTTTTTACATTTCTACTTATTATAGGTATTAATTTAATTTGCTTTCATTTTGTATTTATTATAGTGATTTATTTAGTGCCTTTTTAATTTTTTAAATATATATATATATATATATATATATATATATATTTATTATGCATTATATTATTATTATTTTTTTATTAATTATACATATTTATTTATTTATGTATTTATTATGGGAATTTATTTAGTGACTTTTTACATTTCTACTTATTATAGGTATTAATTTAATTTGCTTTCATTTTGTATTTATTATAGTGATTTATTTAGTGCCTTTTTAATTTTTTAAATATATATATATATATATATATATATATATATATATATATATATATATATATTTATTATGCATTATATTATTATTATTTTTTTATTAATTATACATATTTATTTATTTATGTATTTATTATGGGAATTTATTTAGTGTCTTTTTTACATTTCTATTTATTCTAGGTATTAATTTGATTTGATTAAATTTTTTATTTATTATAGGGATTCATTTAGTGCCTTTTAATTTTTTTAATATATATTATAGGGATATATATATATATATATATTTATTATGCATTATATTATGTTTTTTTAATTTTTTTATTAATTATACAGATTTATTTATTTATGTATTTATTATGGGAATTTATTTAGTGCCTTTTTACATTTCTATTTATTATAGGTATTAATTTGATTTGCTTTCATTTTGTATTTATTATAGGGATTTATTTAGTGCCTTTTAATTTTTTAAATATATAATATAGGGATATATATATATATACAGTATATATATATATATAATTTATTTATTATGCATTATATTATGTCTTTTTAATTTTTTTATTTATTATACGGATTTATTTAGGTATTTATTATGGAAATTTATTTAGTGCCTTTTTTAATTATAGGGATTTATTTGGTGTCTTTTTATTTATTTTTACTTTATTATACTGACTTATATAGCGCCAACAATTTAAACTTTACATACTGTTCATTTCCATCAGTCCCTGCCCCCAAGGAACTCACAAACTAAATTCTGTATCTTACATGCATACACACACTAGGGCCACTTTAGACTCTGCATACAGTAACTGAACATTATTATTAGGTACAACTGATATCTAAGCAGCTCTAATTGTAGTTTGTTTTTTTTGCACAGTATGTACTGTATATTGAGTTTGCCTATTTATTGGTGTCCTATTGCTATTGCTTGTTATTTCACCAATAAAATCTCCTGCCTTTTTTAAAACATTATAGGATATGCTGATGCTACATAAGTACATTTTAAATAATTTATTTCCATCTACCCTGAAGAAACAAGACCACTTGTGATGAAATCAGAAAGGGAAGGGGTGGGGGGGTGTAAACTGATATCCTTTCTTTGAGTTATTTTATACTCGGCTAGGGAGACAGATGAAACAATACCTCTTGTTTGTGGCTGCAGGTGTCCCTCTTATCTGCCAAATACTCGTGACTCCCGAATGTATTATTTGTAACTTTTAGGCCTGACCTTGTGTCTTCAAGTCAGGTGCAGCCTAGTTTGTCAGCTGTGCGTCTAAACTGATAAAAGTTTTTTTTTTTTTTTTTTTTTTGCATTGTGAACCCAGGTAAAATGTTGCATTGTGTTACAGGAGGATAATGCTAGCAGCAATCAAAAGGGATTATAAATGAAATAGAAGTAAATTATATCTGTACATTCACAGTTACCTCCACAATTGAGATATGAAAGTAACTCCAAATATTCTTACTTAACATTTTCAGAGAGTTTCTGGGCTGTTTTGTGTAAAAATATATTTGTCTGAATAGCAGCTTTGGAATACAGAATGTATTAGATATTGTGCCTATATCTAAATGTCTCTTTCTTCTACCTGTGCTGGACAGATGATGCACTTAACCACTTGCCTACCGGGCACTGTCACCCCCTTCCTGTCCAGGCCACTTTTCAACTTTCAGCGCTGTTGCACTTTGAATGACAGTTGCTCGGTCATGCAACACTGTGCCAAAACTAAATTTGTATCATTTTCTGAGACAAATAGAGCTTTCTTTTGGTGGTATTTAATCAACAAATACAAAAGCAAAAAGACCAAATATGTTTAAACAAATATGTTTTTCTTCAGTTTCTGTTATAAAGTTTTCTAAATAAATGATTTTTCTCCTTAACTGATGTGTGCTGATGAGGCTGCTCTGATAGGCACTGATAGTCTGCACTGATGGGCACTTATGAGGAGGCATTGATGAGGCTGCACCAATATGCGGCACTGATGACCACTGATAGGCAGCACTGATAGGCATTGTTAGGCGGCATTGATGGGCATTGATAGGTTGCACTGATGGGCACTGGAAGGCAGCACTGATGGGCACTGACAGGTGGCATTGATGGGCACTGACAGCCGGCACTAATGGGCACTGACAGCCAGCACTGAAGAGGCACTGAAAGCCAGCACTGATAGGCACTGACAGCCAGCACTGATGAGGCATTGATAGCAAGTACTAATGGGTACTGATAGGTGGCACTGATGGGCACTGGCAGGCGGCACTGATGGGCACAGACTGGTATTGACAGCCAGCACTGATGGGACTAATAGACACACTGATGGATACTGATAGCCAACACTGATGGGCACTGACAACCAGCACTGAGGAGGCACTGATAGCCAGCACCGATGGACACTGATAGTCAGAACTGAGGAGGTACTGATAGCCAGCACTGATGGGCACTGATACAAAGCACTGATGAGCACAGATGGGGCTACACTGATCATCAGGGCATTGATGATCAGTGCCCTGATGATAAGTGTAGATGTCCCCTCTGAGAAATACCGCTTACTGGCCCTCCTCTCCTTACGTCAGTGTGAGGAAAAGACTGCCAATAACCAGCATTTCCTATTTGCATTTTGATCAGTTGTGATTGAACACAGCTGATCACATGGTAACTGGCAGCTCTGGTTCTTTAGCTGGACATGTGATCAGAAGGACACAGTGATCACAGCTCACACACGGTGCGCACCCCAGGGGTTGCGTGGGGGTGTGGCTCTGAGACGACATCCATGGACACCCTCCCAGAACTAGCTGACTGCGCTTTAGTCATCTTTTGGCTATAGTACAGTGAGGAACTGGTTAAAGAGGTTCTTCACCCTAGAAAGAAAACAAATAAAAGACAGCAACTACAAATACTGTAGCTACTGACTTTTCTTTAAAGGACACTTTCCTGTCCAAGAATCCAGTGCTGTCCTCACTTGGGCCCCTGGCGTCAGCATGCTTAGCGTGGGAAGCCAGCTGTAAGTCCATGCATCTTCACAGCTCTGTGTGAATGGTCCCGCAGTCTCCTGGGACTTCTAATGTGTCCAGAAAGCTGGGGCACAATGGGGGGGGGGGGGTACGAGGTGTCCACTTCCCCCAAAAATATGATGTTGCAAATGTGGTGGGGGGGGGGCATAAAGCAGAACTTCCCCTTTTGAATGAAGTTCCAACAATTTAAAAAAAATAGTTTTTGAAACATTTGTTAAATTTCAAATAGTTAAAGCTGATGTTTCAGAAATTCTTATTTCATTACTTTGGTTCAGCTTGGATCAATGTATATGCTCCATACCTGTGGGATGCCCATGGAAGCTGGAAAACACTGTAGTAGGCATCACTATTACAATGATTGCCCCTAGACTTTGGGTTCCGTTCCGGGCAGCTGCCTTGCTACTTAGTTAACACAGGAGGTTGGACACCACTGGGCACCATTGGGTATGAGCACCATTTAGGGAACATATTGTACTTTCTCAATGAATACAAAGTGTTCTCTGACTGTACAAGATGGAGTTTGTGATGTCACTGCCTTGTCTCTCCATATCGTCAAATGGAAGAACACTTTGCATTAATTGAGAGAATACAAAGTGTTCCCTGAATGGTGCCTGCGCCAAGCATGCAACCTAAATGCTGCAGGGCAGATGCTCGGCATGGGACCTGAAAGCTATGGAGATGACTGGAGTAGTGGTATCTACTATAGTGATTTCCATCTTCCACAGGGATCCCACAGGCATGGCAAGTACTTACTTACATTGGTCCAAGCTGGACCAAGCATCAGCTTTAATGGAACAAATCAATGATTGTTTCAGCTGTAATTATGAGGAATTTCAAAGGAGAAGGCTGAAAATATTTTTTCTCAAATGAACTTCTAAGTGTGAATGTGTTTTTCGGGGGGGAAAATTTAAACTTATTGTAATGTGCATGAGCGTCCTGAAATTTAGAAACTTAGAATTTGAAACATGACGAAGGTAAGGTTTTGGCCATGCTAGGGTATGTCAGTAGCCCATCCAAAATGAAGTAGCTGTTTAAAATTGTGTGATATTAAAGGTTATTTTGTTTAAAAATAGCAAACATGTTATACTTACCTGCTTTGTACAGTGGTTTTTGCACAGAGCAGCCCCGATCCTTCTCTTCTCAGACCTCCTGGCTCCTCCTCTTTCCTAAGTGCCCCCATATCAAGCTTCTTGCTCTGGGGACACTTGTATGTGCTTGCTCCTGAGCCCCGCTCTGAGTGTCCGTAAGACACACAGAACAGGGCTCCCTCCTCATTGGCTGTGATTGACAGCTATGGGAGCCAGTGGTTTCCATTGCTGTCTCTCAGCCCATGAGAAGACAGCCGCTCGTGTACAGATCGCTGGATCACAGTTGGGCTCAGGTAAGTATAAGGGGGGGCTGTGAGGGGGTGCTGCACAATGAAGGTTTTTTACCTTCATGCATAGGTAAAAAATCTTCAACCTTCAGAACCACTTTAAAGCGGATCTTCACCTGCATACCTCAGTTATCTCTTACCTTTGCTTACTGAGTGGTGCGTTGTCCACGTTTCAAATACTCACCTGTTCAGAGGATCCAGTGTTGTCCCACTGAGATCCTCTTGTCTTTTGCCACCACTTGGTCCCAAGCTGCCATGTTGTTTGTGACATCATCAAGAGGCCCACCGGCTCTTCCCGGTTCAGCTGGCGCTCCTCTCACTGATGTGTTGCTAAGCATGCCCTCACTTCTTTTGTGAATAAGGGGCTGTGCCTCCTGGGATATGTGATGTGTGTATCCCAGGAGGCACAGAGAGCACAGTGCAAGAGAAGAAGGAACGAGTCACTCCTCTGACTCATATATTTGTGTTTGTAAATTTGAACTTGAGTTATTGAGCACTGTAAACAACTTTTTTTTCAGCAAAACAACTGAAAGCTGGAAATGTAAATATGAAATATTCATATGCAGTACAAAAAGTGAAAATGCATTTTTTCATAATATTTTTATCCCTGGGAATAACATATACCCAAAAACACTGAACATTCCCTTAAAAAATGAATAACTTTGTGCTGGCTTTGGTAACTGCCTGTGTCATCGCAAGCTTGTCTTGGAATGCAGATTATGATACTGACCCCAAATTCTATATATTACCATAGCAGCCAAGCTGTGTTCATGTAGGGGAGGCTGTGGCCTGCTCGGAAAATGCTATTACACTCAATGTAATTGCATTTCTGAATTGCAAAGGATAATAATCGCTGTAACTATCACAGTGGCTGATGAGCTCTTACCTAGAAGTGACAGAAATTCTTTAATTAAAGGAAAACATTTTTTGATTGATACAGTAACAGTCCAAGCACTTCTTACAATACGTTATGTGTTGTAAGAGCATCTAAGGAGGGTTTGGGGGTTTTTGATTCACAGACATGCAACATTCAAAGAGATTTTTGCCGGGTAAATAATCTTTGTGCTCCTGAAATACGTTGGGAGTTAACAATAGAAATTGGCTGAAATATTTTTTTTACTGCAGATGTCTATGAATGATTGGGCTTGTTATGTTTACTGAACACCATTGTTTTATCCAAGGGCCTCATTAAAAAAAAAATACCTGTTTGATGAGTCACTCATCCTCTTCTCAAACCGTCCGCAGGGTCCGCCGATCTTACATCTCCCGTCATGTGCATGTTTATTATCAGTATTAGATCTGCTGTATATAGGATTTTTCTTAATTTGCTAAAACTGTTTAATAATAATCTGGATTTACGCATGGGGAATGTTTTCTATATATTTCCTTACTATTTCCTTACTAAAAGAAAAACCTTTTTTTTTTATTTTAATTGTGTGAATATAAAATGTTGAAGCTGTGCTCCAGGAACAAAGGACTGACTAGTATTACAGTAGTTATACATTCGGTTGGCAGCTGTCAAATCTGTTCTTTTACATGCAGGGGGAAGTACAGCTCCCATTGTTCTTCCATTACTGCTTCCATACAAGTGCCACAGTGGTCTCATCTCTGCCTTCTCTCCTCCAGGCCATTCACAAAATACATGACCCCAGGCAATCATTTTTGTGAATGGCCTGAAGGAGAGGGGGAGTAGAGAAATGACTGTAATGCTGGAGTCTATGAGAACTCCAGCACTTTAAATGATTCCAAATGCTTTAATTTACAAAAAAAAACAAAAAACTAACAAACATGGTATAATTACCTGCTCTGTGTAATGGTTTTGAACAGAGCAGCCCCGATCCTCTTCTTTTTGGGTCTCCCGCCAGTGGTCCTGGCTCCTCCCCCCTGCAGAGTGCCCCCAATATTAAGTACTTGAACAGGCTCGCTCCTGAGCCACGATCCTCTGAATTGACATTGTCAGTTCACAAACAGAGCGTGGCTCAGCCCTGCCCCCCACTCTTCCCTCATAAGCTTACTGACTGTGATTGACAGTAGCAGGAGCCAATGGCTCCTGTTGTTGTATTAGCCAATGATGAAAGAGAGGCCCGGGAGAGCCACAGCTCTCATGCACATCGCTGGAACAAAATGGGGCACAAGTAAGTATAAGGGGGGGGATGGGGGGAGCTTCACCTTGAAGGTTTTTTACCCTAATATATAGAATGCATTAATGTAGAAAACCTTCTGCCTTCAGACCAACTTTAAGCTGGCCATGCCAGTTCAACAGGGACCGGCTAAATTTCACTTCATATATGAACACCCTGGTTGTAGGCAAGCCAACAACACTAATCCATGTGCACTGCCAGCAGGGTAGTCTTGTTTTTGATGTGTTTTTGATACTCTTTTTTTTTGCGAATAGGAAAGTTTTGAGTGTGACAAGAGGTGACTTTGATGTAACTTGAGTGCCACAGAGTGTAAAGTTGCATCAAAGTCGCACTCATCACTTTCCTATTAGCAAAAAAACCGCAAAACGCATCAAAAACACATGAAAAATGCAACACTTCATTTTTGGTGCGGTTCCTTAGACATCTATTGCACCACAAATGCAATATGCTGTGGGAATAAAGTCCCTGACCCTTTCAGAAAAATGCAGCGGCTGAAAATGCATAGATGTAGACATGTCCCATAAGAAACCATGTTAAATAGACTGAAAAAGTCACTAAAAAACATATAGGTGTACACCAGGCCTAAGATGGCCATACATGGATCAAAATTTGTCAGGTTCAGCAGGGATTGGCCGAGGTTTGATCCATATATGGGCAGGCTGATTGTACCCAAGTTTATCCATCACTCGAGTTGGGTACAACCAGACAGTTTTTACATTCGATATAGCCACTAGCAGTAATCATTGTGTTTGGCCAGCTGGGAAGGCTAATCGCATCCCCCCCCCCCCTCCGGCAGAACACAACAGCTCAGCGGGATGCATTCCTCCTCCAGGAGAATTGAGTGATTTTCTTTCCTGCAACCCATGTGTAGAAGAAAAGAAAACCGAGTCATCTATGGGCCTTAGATTTAAGGCTATGTAATGTGAAGTCCTACTCAAACAATTGATTCAATTGGTATCAAACAGCTCTTCATACTACATAGTTGTTGGCAGGGGCGGATTGACCATTTGGAAACTCGGGCACCGCCCGAGGTCCCGGGGTCAGTAGGGGGCCCCATGAGATGCCCCTGGTACCTTTTTCATAGGCTTTTTTGAGTTTGGGCAAGGACACAGGGGCCCCATGATCCCCTTATTGTCCGAGGGCCCAATGAGTTGTCAATCCGCCCCTGGTTGTTGGTAGATCTAAAGGAGTGAAATCAGACTACCCGTGTGATTGGTTTTAGCTATACAGAAGCATGCAGGCAATGCTGGGCTTTCTTTGGCATGTTTTGCAAATTTTTGCAAATCTGGATATCCCTTGTATAAAAGCTTGTTTATGAAAAAAACATTTCTATAAATAATGTAAAATAAATATAAAACCGTTTGTAAACATGTATAATGAAATAAAATCTAATCAAAGTGGAACAAGAAGCATTATGGTTTCTTTTCACCAAACGGAACCCTTTAACAAGACAAAGGCACCCAATGAGGTACATACACCATTGGCTGACAGCTTGACCTCAACAAACCAATGGGGCCCATGCACACAGGCATAAAAACGCTAAATTTTTATCAATCTGTGCTTTTTTTTATGGATCTGAACTCAGTTCTCTTGTTTTCTATGGGCCTCTGCATACAGTTGCATAAAAATTAGTAAACTTTTTGGTATAATTAAATAAGTAATTTACACATACACACTGTAAGTGGATGTAAAAGCTCAAGGTTTTTTAGCTTCATGCATTCAATGCATGAAGGTAAAAAACCTTCTCTGTGCAACATCCCTCCAACTCCCCCTAATACTCACCCAAGCCCCTTCTTGATCCAGCGGTCCCAGAATTCCCTCGCCTGAGTTGCTCATTGGCTCCCACTGCTGTCAATCGCAGCTAGTGAGCCATATGAGAAGAGAGAGGGGGTGGAGCCAAGCCACAGCTCCATGTCTGAATGGACACACGGAGCAGCAAGTGCCCCCATATCAAGCTGCTTGCTACGGAGACACCCCACATAAGGGAGGGGCCAGGAGCACCGGCGGGGGACCTGAGAAGAGGAGGATCCATGCTGCTTTGTGCAAAACCACTACATACAGAAGGTAAGTATAGACATGTTTGTTATTTAAAAAAAATGCCTTTAGAATCACTTTAAACTCATGTACATGTGTGAATTAAAAAATCTTGGCTTTAAAGCAAAGTATATCACATATGGACATTTGTGCATCTATATGCATGTAAACACAAGCACTTTATGGAGAACATTTGGATGACACTAAACAGGCAGCTCTCCGCTCTAAGCAGTTCTTTCAAATGGCTCTTTCCAGCTGCCACTCGTTCCCCGGGTGCTGGAGGCAGAACTCAGACAACAAAAAAAAAAAAACGCTGCACACCGAATACATCACTAGCATCCACATTTGTTGTAAAAATGTCCACAGACCCCCACCCCAGGGGCACCCACTAACGCATTTCACCCAACTGGCATTAGTTGTAGAGATCTCTACTACTGAGCTCAATTGGGTGAAATGCATTAGAGTGGCGATTCTAGGGCTGGGTCTGTCTTTGCCACGCTTGTGGCTGTTTTTACAATAAATGGGAGATACCAGTGATGTATCTGGTATGTGACAGCTTTTTCTTTTAACCTTTTAAGCATTTGCCTAGCTCTCCTGAACGCCTTTCCCCTGGCAGGAGCAAAGCAGTGTAAAAAAACACGCCTAAAGCTACATTTTTGTCAACGCGCATCAGGCACTTGGGCGTTAATAAATTTCATTGGCCAGAATAATAATTTATTCACAGTGCTAAACGTGCCGAGGATTCACGCATGTTTAGACACATTTAGGCTCATGAAGGGTTTTTCTGCCAAAATGATGCTGCTCCTGAATGTATTGGCAGTACGTATTTTTTGTTGTTTTTTTTTCCCTATAAACCCCTATGTGTGCTTGGACACATTGGCTAACATTGGGGGGGCATTTAAAGGCAGAAAAAAAAGTCAAATGCTCCCAAATGTGGCGTTTCTAACACCCAGTGTGCTTGAGGTCTCACTTTTCAGACCAATTCATGGATTTTTTTTAAACAGGTTCTTTCTGCAAACATCTGCCAACACTTTCCTTTGCAGATGATTGTTATTCAATTACGCCCGTGTGCATGAGACGATAAGCAGCAATCTTTCATGGTTCTTATGGCTTCATACCAACAAAAGACGAGATCTGGTTGGCTGTCGTGAAGTAGTGCGGCTTAAACAGCAGCATTGCTCTTTGCCATGACTTATAGCACAGCCCATATATACATTTATATTGTCCATCTGTCTAAACTGTATTAGTCATCATTCTAAAACACTCTGCTTTACTCTGCATGAAGTGGTATGTGAAGCTCACTATATGAAATATTCAGTCGGAGTGATGCATTTTCTGAATAGAAGATATGCCCCTCGGATTACAGGCCATTCCATTAGTGTATCCATTATAACATGCTTCAAGCTTCTGCTCTTCTATTACATTCCATCTCCTAGCTTAACCCATTCCCCGCCAGACTTTTCCGAAGAGAGCTGCCTTCATTGTGCCAAGCGTGACAGCTGTTTTATTTCTTTCATGTTGGATTAGAAATCTATTCTAATTTCACAAATAATTTTATGTGAAAAAGATACAAGGCAAGCTAGCTAACTAGGTGTATCTAATAAAAATACTATTATTCTCTAGAAAAACCTTTCTCAACCTTTTTTACCCAAGAGGAACCCTGAAAATAATTTTGAAGTCTCAGTTCAGGGAACCCCTGCTAAAAAAAAATTGGGGTTCAATGGGAAAATGCCTCTACATTGATGGCCAGTGGGAAGAATCCCTCACTTATAGTGGTGGTCAGAATGCCCCCTTACAGACAGCTAAAACAAGATCATTAGCTGCATGTTGCTGGCTCTGCCAAAGGGTGTTGGTTCCGAAACTATGCGGTCAATATCAGATGGGAGGTCAATCAGCCACAGCTCAAGGAAGCCCTAGAAACCTCTATGCCAGGGTGTCAAACCCAGTTTCATTGCAAGCTGCACCAGCATTATGGTTATCCTCAAAGGGCTGGTTGTGTCCGTAAGACTAGATGTCCAGAGTCATACATCAGATGTCAAGAGCCCCCCACTTTAGAAATCAAGAGTCCCCCACCCTTTCATACATCACAGTGCACCCCCTTACATTATTCTGCTGCTGGGAAGGAGCTGGGGGCAGAGCTGGGAAGCAGAAAGTGCAGGGTCTGGGGGGGACCAGAGGAGACCAGGGAAGGGTGCTTCAGCTGCACAGAAATGCCCAGGATCTGTAGGGCGAGTTCTGTCCTCCTCTCTGCAGCTGACTGCTGATACAAGGTGGGGGGTAGTGCTGGAGCTGCAGGAGAGGACCAAGGACCACATGAGATGACCTTCTTGGCTGGATTCAGCCTTGTGTTTGACACGTGTTCTAGAGGAATCTTGGGTTCCATGGAATCCAGGTTGAGAATGGCTGCTCAAGACCTTTCCCTCAGATTTTGTTGTTCATGCATATTTAAAGAATGTTGTCACTTTTTCTTTTAATCTTCATTATTTAGTAAATATATTGTTAATATTTAAAAAAAAATACATATTTTATGGAGTCTGTGTTTATATTTCTGAACATTTATGGGTGGCAGTCACTTTCTTTTGTTTTCTGGAGTGAGGTCGTACTTTCTGGCATGGCCACTTAATGGGTATACAAGAAAAATATACCAAAAGACCATCTACAGGCTGACAAATGTACAGACTCTGTCGTTAGGATAAGGAGGCCAAACTGCTGTAGGTTTGAAATGCAGGTACCTCACAAACTTCGATGTCGTAGCCAAATGCCGGCCTTGCTGGCCAACTTGGAAACATTTTAGGGGGGATTTACTAAAACTGAAGAGTGCAAAATCTGGTGCAGCTCTGCATAGAAACCAATCAACTTCCAGGTTTTATTGTCAAAGCTTAATTGAACAAGCTGAAGCTAGAAGTTGATTGGCCACAGTGCACAGCTGCACCAGATTGTAAGTGCTCCAATTTTAGTAAATCTTGTTGTGTCGGAGTTTGCCACTAGACCATACCTATACATTCCTATTGACCCATCATTTTGACTGTTAGCATACTGAAACAGGTCACAGAATTGCTTTGATTGAGATCTTTAGGCCTGTTATCTATCATTTCAAATGTCTGATTGTGCTCAGAATTATATTTTGAAATATAGCATCTTAGTATAGTACTTCTTTCTTTTTATTTATAACAAAACAATAGAACAATAGAATAAAACAGCAAAAAAAATGCAAATTAATATTTCATATCTCCAGCTGTCTGTGGCTATCATTAACTACTTTACTGAAAAAGCCACTTATTTACAGAACTCAATTACTCAAGATCAAAGTTACACACACAGCTGAATGAAAGAAGAGTCACTTATTTCCCATCTCCTCCACTGTATATGCTCCTTCAAATGCTATATGGTGTTTCAATTAGTAAGAAATAGTCTGAAAGCAAACGGCTTTTGCTTTTCACTCTCATTAAGAAAAACAAAACATAATAATCTGTGATTTTGTGTCATGGGGTGTTTATCTGTAAACATAACTAGTAAAAAAACCCATAAATGATAGATATATATAGCAGTTTCAAAACCTAAAAACATTAAGGACTCATATAAATCTATGTGTATAGAGGTGAGATTTTTTTTGTAGCATTAGACAGGTGTGATGTCATACATCAATGTGTGCTTCCTTTGGCATTGACTTTTCAATGCATTTTTTAGTTTAAAATTTGGATTGCATAGGCTTAACAGCCATTGAATAAGCATTAGCATGTATGATGGTACTATATGGACATTTATGTTTCACACTTGATTTATAACAAATGCGAATGGTACACTGAGCACTTGTTGTTTGCAATATATATCCCTGTATAGCAGCGGTTCTCAACCTGTGGGTAGCGACCCCTCTGGGGGTCGAACGACCCTTTCACAGGGGTCTCCTAAGACCATCGGAAAACACATATTTCCGATGGTCTTAGGAACCGAGACACCGCTCCTCTATCAGTCTCCAGGCGGGTCCGCCCACATGCAGATACGTCCACATTTCCCTGGACCGCAATGTGTGCGTGGTATGACATGCCGCCCGTCATCTGGCCACATCCCCGGGATCACTCAACAGCTCCGCCTCCTCGCCAGTGATTGGCCGCCGGAACTGTAGCTCAGGAGAGGCACACAGGCGGCCAATCACTGGCGAGGAGGTGGAGCTTGGAGAGGTGGAGCCGAGCAGCAGCGCAAAGATCAAAGAAGATCGAGCGAGGGAGCGGCCGGAGAAGGAAGACAGCTGACAGGTAAGTGTCTGTAGCGTGCAGATGGTGCTGCTGCAGCCAGGTATGCTGGCTGTAGATGGGAGAGGGAGGGAGCGAGCCCAGGCTAGAGCAGAAGTCAGCAAGGTAAGTATCATTGGTGTCAGTGGGAGGAATAGTGCCCCATCATTGGTGTCACTAATATCAATGATGGGGCACTATTCCTCCCACTGACACCAATGATGGGGCACTATTTCCTCCCCCCCCCCCACTGACACCAACGATGGGGAACTATTCCTCCCCCCACTGACACCAATGATGGGGCACAATTCCCCCCCCACACTAGTATCAATAATGGGGCACTATTCCCCCCCCCCGACACCAATGATGGGGCACTATTCCTCCCACACTGACACCAATGATGGGGCACTATTCCTCCCACTGACACCAACAATGTGGCACTATTCCTCCCACTGATACCAATGATGGGACACTATTCTTCCCACTGATACCAACGATGGGACACTATTCCTCCCACTGACATCAGTGATGGGGCACTATTCCTCCCACTGATACCAATGATGGGGCACCATTCCTCCCACTGACACCAATGATGGGGCACTATTCCTCCCGCTGATACCAATGATGAGGCACCATTCCTCCCACTGATACCAATGATGGGACACTATTCCTCCCACTGATACCAACGATGGGACACTATTCCTCCCACTGACACCAATGATGAGGCACTATTCCTCCCACTGACACCAATGATGGGGCACTATTCCTCTCACTGACACCAATGATGGGGCACTATTCCTCCCACTGATGCTAATGGGGCACTATTCCTCCCACTGATGCCAATGATGGGCCACTATTCCTCTCACTGACACCAATGATGGGGCACTATTCCTCCCACTGATGCCAATGATGGGGCACTATTCCTCTCACTTACACCAATGATGAGGCACTATTCCTCCCACTGACACCAATGATGAGGCACTATTCCTCCCACTGATACCAACGAAGGGACACTATTCCTCCCACTGATACCAACGATGGGGCACTATTCCTCCCACTGATACCAACGATGGGGCACTATTCCTCCCACTGATACCAATGATGGGGCACTATTCCTCCCACTGATACCAATGATGGGGCACTATTCCTCCCACTGATACCAACGATGAGGCACTATTCCTTCCACTGATACCAATGATGGGGCACTATTCCTCCCACTGATACCAACGAAGGGACACTATTCCTCCCACTGATACCAACGATGGGGCACTATTCCTCCCACTGATACCAACGATGGGGCACTATTCCTCCCACTGATACCAATGATGGGGCACTATTCCTCCCACTGATACCAACGACGGGGCACTATTCCTTCCACTGATACTAATGATGGGGCACTATTCCTCCAACTGACACCATTGATGGGGCACTATTCCTTCCACTGATACCAATGATGGGACACTATTCCTCCCACTGATACCAACGATGGGACACTATTCCTCCCACTGACACCAATGATGAGGCACTATTCCTCCCACTGATACCAACGAAGGGACACTATTCCTCCCACTGATATCAACGATGGGGCACTATTCCTCCCACTGATACCAACGATGGGGCACTATTCCTCCCACTGATACCAATGATGGGGCACTATTCCTCCCACTGATACCAACGACGGGGCACTATTCCTTCCACTGATACTAATGATGGGGCACTATTCCTCCAACTGACACCATTGATGGGGCACTATTCCTTCCACTGATACCAATGATGGGACACTATTCCTCCCACTGATACCAACGATGGGGCACTATTCCTCCCACTGATACCAACGATGGGGCACTATTCCTCCCACTGATACCAATGATGGGGCACTATTCCTCCCACTGATACCAACGACGGGGCACTATTCCTTCCACTGATACTAATGATGGGGCACTATTCCTCCAACTGACACCATTGATGGGGCACTATTCCTTCCACTGATACCAACGATGGGACACTATTCCTCCCACTGACACCAATGATGAGGCACTATTCCTCCCACTGACACCAATGATGGGGCACTATTCCTCTCACTGACACCAATGATGGGGCACTATTCCTCCCACTGATGCCAATGATGGGGCACTATTCCTCCCACTGATGCCAATGATGGGCCACTATTCCTCTCACTGACACCAATGATGGGGCACTATTCCTCCCACTGATGCCAATGATGGGGCACTATTCCTCTCACTTACACCAATGATGAGGCACTATTCCTCCCACTGATACCAACGAAGGGACACTATTCCTCCCACTGATACCAACGATGGGGCACTATTCCTCCCACTGATACCAACGATGGGGCACTATTCCTCCCACTGATACCAATGATGGGGCACTATTCCTCCCACTGATACCAACGATGAGGCACTATTCCTTCCACTGATACCAATGATGGGGCACTATTCCTCCAACTGACACCATTGATGGGGCACTATTCCTTCCACTGATACCAATGATGGGACACTATTCCTCCCACTGACACCAATGATGGGGCACTATTCCTCCCACTGAAACCAACGATGGGACACTATTCCTCCCACTGACATCAGTGATGTGGCACTACTCCTCTCACTGCAAAATTACAATTATGAAGTAGCAACGAAAATCATTTTATGGATGGGGGTCACCACAACATGAGGAACTGTATTAAAGGGTAGCGGCATTAGGAAGGTTGAGAACCACTGCTGTATAGGGACCCACTTCCTTTTTTTTGTGCATATCACAATTGAATATTGGGGATTGTTCCCAGTGAGGGACAGGTTTAAGTCATGCGTTTGGGTCCTATTGGACCGCATGTTTTTCTTCTGCACCTTTTATCACCTAATAGATCCTGGCAGATCTTACGCACCTGTAAGTTTTATAACTGTATATGCGTTTAGGTTTATTGATCTGAATCCACTGATTTTATAATTATTTGTATGTGTAGAAATAGCGCTGCACCATTCTGTTTATTATATTGCATTGTCCTGATTTAGGTATAGGATAGGGTGTTGGCTGCTTATATCATTATTCCTTCACTCTCAGCAGCGCAGGAGGATCTCCACCTACTATCATTGAATAAGACTTGTTAATCCTTGTTGCATTTTGATGTGCTACTATTGAGCAAAAGAATAAAACGCATAAAAAAAATAAATATACCATATTCCTTTGAAATATGGTATGAGATGGGAACAGACGCTATATTTTTTTTATGGGGAATTTGAAGACTGAATTAAAATGCAACAGTGTAAATAGGCCCTAAAATAGAATCAAACTGACCACGAAACCGTAGTTTCCTTTAAGCGCAGGTCTTGTTAGGCAAAATAAATGTTCCTGTCCAACAGTGCATTTTGCAAGAAATATATATATATATATATATATATATATATTTTTTTTTTTTTAAAAAAGCTGATTATATGTCATGTAAATACTTTCTTGATATAGTGATTACACAGCTCTGCCTGAATGCTGTAATTTGTTGTGTAACCCGATTTGTAAGCTCTTTTCAGTGTAATTATGCTGATTGGTTATTGTATAGTGTGATTTTACTTGTGTGTGTGTGGTGTACATGTTCACCCAGAGGAAGAAGCCCATCTATCTGTAATCTGTCTCATTTAGAACTGGCTTTATTTAGATGGCAGGTGTGCACCTCTGTTACACAAGTCAATTATGTGCCAGCAAATTTTCATCTAATGGGGATTACAATCAGAACTTCTGGTGATCTGCACACTGTTTCCTTTTCCTCCCGTTTTCACGAATGTTACATCAAATCTATCATTAAAAGACCACTGCACCTGAAAAACATTATATGCATTATGTGATATAGCTACTATGGTTAGAACTACTGACTTTACAGCTGTGCCTGGATAAAGTCACCTAGAGCCCAGGGTGGACATGCCAAATTACAGCTTCCCAAGATGTATGAACATTAGGGGGTTTATTTACTAAAGCTGGAGAGTCCAAAATCAGACTCCCTTCTGCATAGAAACCAATCAGCTTCCAGGTTTCATTGCCAAAGCTTCATTGAACAAGCTGAGGTTAGAAGCTGATTGGTTTCTATGCAGAAGGGAGTCTGATTTTGGACTCTCCAGCTTTAGTAAATAAACACCCAGGTGTCATCAAAAATCCCCCCCCCCAAAAAAAATCAAGCACTAATCTGCATGCTTCCCCCCTAAGCATAAATTCCCCCTCCAATCCACCTCCTACTAAACCCCCCCCCTTCCAACACATATCTTTGCCCTCCCATTCCCTCAGCTCAAATCCTCTTTCTCCCCATATGCCCTAGAACAAATCCCCCCCCTCAAAAAAAAAAAAATCCCCCTCCCTGCATAAGTTTCAATTTTCCCCCTCAAGTCTTTGCCCTCCCATTCCCTCAGCTCAAATCCTCTTTCTCCCCATATGCCCTAGCACAAATACACCCCCCCCCCCAAAAAAAAATCAAGCACTAATCTGCATGCTTCCCCCCTAAGCATAAATTCCCCCTCCAATCCACCTCCTACTAAAACCCCCACCCCTTCCAACACATATCTTTGCCCTCCCATTCCCTCAGCTCAAATCCCCCTCCCTGTACAAGTTTCAATTTTCCCCCTCAAATCTTTGCCCTCCCATTCCCTCAGCTCAAATCCTCTTTCTCCCCATATGCCCTAGCACAAATCCCCCCCCCCCTCGAAAAAAAAAATCCCCCTCCCTGCACAAGTTTCAATTTTCCCCCTCAAATCTTTGCCCTCCCATTCCCTCAGCTCAAATCCTCTTTCTCCCCATATGCCCTAGCACAAATCCCCCCCCCTCGAAAAAAAAATATCCCCCTCCCTGCACAAGTTTTAATTTTCCCCTTCAAATCTTTGCCCTCCCATTCCCTCAGCTCAAATCCTCTTTCTCCCCATATGCCCTAGCACAAATCCCCCCCCCCCCCGAAAAAAAAAAATCCCCCTCCATGCACAATTTTCAATTTTCCCCCTTAAATCTTTGCTCTCCCATTCCCTCAGCTCAAATCCTCTTTCTCCCCATATGCCCTAGCACAAATCCCCCCCCCCCTCGAAAAAAAAAATCCCCCTCCCTGCACAAGTTTCAATTTTCCCCCTCAAATCTTTGCCCTCCCATTCCCTCAGCTCAAATCCTCTTTCTCCCCATATGCCCTAGCACAAATCCCCCCCCCCTCGAAAAAAAAAAATCCTCCTCCCTGCACAAGTTTCAATTTTCCCCCTCAAATCTTTTCCCTCCCATTCCCTCAGCTCAAATCCTCTTTCTCCCCATATGCCCTAGCACAAATCCCCCCCCCTCGAAAAAAATAATCCCCCTCCCTGCACAAGTTTCAATTTTCCCCCTCAAATCTTTTCCCTCCCATTCCCTTAGCTCAAATCCTCTTTCTCCCCATATGCCCTAGCACAAACCCCCCCCCCCATAAAAAAAATCCCCCTCCCTGCACAAGTTTCAATTTTCCCCCTCAAATCTTTGCCCTCCCATTCCCTCAGCTCAAATCCTCTATATCCCTATATCCCCTAGCACAAATCTCCCCCCCCTTTCAAAAAAAAGAATCCCCCTCCCTGCACAAGTTTCAATTTTCCCCCTCAAATCTTTGCCCTCTCATTCCCTCAGCTCAAATCCTCTTTATCCCTATATCCCCTAGCACAAATCCCCCCCCTCAAAAAAAAAAAATCCCCCTCCCTGCACAGGTTTCAATTTTCCCCCTCAAATCTTTGCCCCCCCATTCCCTCAGCTCAAATCCTCTTTATCCCTATATCCCCTAGCACAAATCCCCCCCTCAAAAAAAAAAAATCCCCCTCCCTGCACAGGTTTCAATTTTCCCCCTCAAATCTTTGCCCTCCCATTCCCTCAGCTCAAATCCTCTTTATCCCTATATCCCCTAGCACAAATCTCCCCCCTCCCCCCAAAAAAAATTCCCTCCCTCCTTGCACAAGTTTCAATTTTCCCCCTCAAATTTCCCCTCCAAGCACAAATCTCTCCCCATTCCAAACCCCCCCCTTCCATCACAAATTCCCCTCCTCCAATCCCCATCCTAGCACAAATTCCTCCTCCCCAGAAAAAATTTCCCCCTCCTTGCACAAATCCTCTACCTCTGAAATTTCCCCTCCCAGCACAAATCCCCCCCATTCCAAATTCCCCCACTTCAATCACAAATTCCCCTCCTGCAATCCCATCCTAGCACAAATTCCCCCCCCCAAAAAAAATTTCCCCCTCCTATCACAAATTCTCCACCCCTCAAATTTCCTCTCCAAGCACAAATCCCGGCCCCCACTCCAAATTCCCTCCTCCCATCACAAATTCCCCAATCCCCATCTTGGCAAAAATCCCCCCATTTCCCTTCCTAGCACAAATACCCCCTATTCATCCCTGCTAGTACAAATACCCCCTATTCATCCCTGCTAGTACAAATACCCCCTATTCATCCCTGCTAGTACAAATACCCCCTATTCATCCCTGCTAGTACAAATCCCCCTGAAAAAAAAAGAAAAATTCCCTCCCTACCCTATTACCTTTTTGTAGCACAAATCCTGCCAAATCGTCATTCCTAGCACAAATGCTCGCCCTTCCTTCCAACACAAATCCCCCCAGATCACCACTCCTAGTACAACTTCTCAAAATTCCCCTCCTAGAACAATTACCCCCTGCTGCCCCCCAAATTCTCCCTCCCCTCAATCTCTTCATGGTGCTCCCCCCAAACATCACATGATACCACAGCGTCCATGGCAGTCACCCCTCCTACCCACCCCTTGTCCCGGCCCTGCTTGAGAGCAATGGACATCTTTGTGAAGTCAGAAAATTGTGGGGAATTCCCTAAAAAGGATAAAATATGTCACCAGCACATTGATGAGCTTATTTCAAAGTACAAAGTTCTCAATTCTTGTATGGCTTTTCCATGTCCATATGCCCAAAAGCAACCTCCAGAACCTTGCAGGGACCCTTCTTCAGGCATGGGACGTGATCTGACCTGACAAGGAGAGAAGCAGAGTGGTCAGCCTAGTCTGAGCTCTCCCCTACTGTACAGAAATCAGCCTCTCCTCCTCTCCCCATGCACACATTGATATTTTTCCCTGCAAAACAATGCTGCTGCCATGACTCTCAAAAGCCTGCCCAAACAGAGTGTGTCGGGAAAAAGCTCTTGGGAAATGTAGTTCTGGAGAGTACGTCCATACAAACTGACATAGGGCACACTACTGATCTCTCCACCCAAAAGCTGACCTTTTGTAAGCCTGGTAATAACATCATAGGGTGTAATACGAATTGATTTTCACTGCAAGGTAGGAAAATAATAATTTTAAGATAGGTAAAATTTGGGTCAATTATTTTAAACACTCCCCATCCCTCTGACACTCCAGTGCAGAAAACACCTAAATGTTCCTGACTCCACCCACCTGGCACTATTATAAGGGTACCCTTAAAGGCGTGTACCCTTCCACCATGAAGTCCTTCTAAGGCAGTGGTTCTCAACCTTCCTAATGCCGTGACCCTTTAATACAGTTCCTCATGTTGTGGTGACCCCCAACCATAAAATTATTTACCCAGTAATTATAATTCATGAAGTGTTGTTTTACCTCCAATACTGCTGCTTTCAACACAGTAGCTGCTTTCAACACAGTAGCTGCTTTCAACACAGTAGCTGCTTTCTACACAGTAGCTGCTCTTTACACATTGGAAATATGTGTTTTCCGATGGTCTTAGGTGACCCCTGTGAAAGAGTCGTTCAACCCCCAAAGGGGTCTCGACCCACAGGTTGAGAACCACTGTTCTAAGGGCTTGTCTACACAAGCAGCTATTATTGCCACCCCTCTGAAAAGCAATCTACCACTTCGTCCTTGTCGGTTTTAGCCCGCAAAATGCTGACCCAGCATGTCACATCCGTGGCATTGCACATGGTTGCATTCACTTAAAGTGGTTGTAAACAAAATGACTGGTCCCAGGTGATACACAGAGGTGAAAGAAATCCTCCTACATACGTTGTACCTGTTTATCTTCAGTATTCTCTTCTCTACATCCATTTAAAGTCCAGAATCTATACAGCTTGTCTAAGCTTTCAGAAAACAGGAGGTGGAGAGCTGAAGTTATACTCGGCAGAGCTCAGTGAGAGCTGATTGGAGGGAAGGGACACCCTTCCCCCTTCACACAGCACACATGAACAGAGCTGAGGCTGTGTGCTGGAGGTCCCTCCCCTGTCAACTTTATTCTCTTGGTGTCAGGAAATCTTGTCAAAAGTGATTCATGCCTTTAGTAGAGGAATGAAGCAGCAGACAAAAATGACACTAGGACTGGCCATACATTATACAATTTTCTTGAGATTTTTGGTTTAGATTTACCAAAAACCATATAATAGGAGGTCAAACCTAACAACACTTTCAATTGTATCCAATTAGGCAGGCTCTTGCACTACATAGTTGAAGGTAAATCTAAAGGAAATTCGGCAGAAATTGGACAGAAAATTGCATAGTGTATGGCCAGCCTTAGTGCTCTGGATTGAGACAAATACACACTATAGAGGCATATGCTTTGTTCATATTTCATGTCTGAGGTTTACAACCACTTTAAGTGGATCACGTTCAGTGGTGGTACCTCTAGCCACCAGCCATAACCATGAAGCAAATTGGCTACATCTACTTGTTCAGACAGGCAGTGGGGGTTGCTTTTACCGACTCCCCCACCGTCCACATGTCTCAAGGAGCCCTTAAACAGGAGACCATTTTATGCAGAAACTATTCTATATACTCCGCACTGCGTCTCTTCCCTGTTTTTTTTTTTTTTTTCAAAACTTCAACATGGAGATGAGGCTGCAGATGGCCATACGAAGGCAGAGGGCAGAAATCCAGTGGACTGAGAAAAATCATTACAGGAAAAATGAAAACAGCTGACCAAAACCAAATGGCCAAGATAACTGATTTTGTGCAGTTTGGCAGAACTGTGTACAGACAGTTTTTTTATTTTCCCATTTTATGCATTTAAGTTTAAATCTAATTTCATCCAAGCATGCACTTTTTTTTTCCTCCACCTAATAATGCAAGGAAGTAGAGAGATCCCAGTTTTTTTTCCTGGAGGTAATTATCTCCAAGAATGAATGTGCAGCTGTCACAATAGACACATTATTAAGATCCTCGTTCTATAGTAGTGTTGAGTTACTCTGACAGCACCAACATGGAGCTGATAACGCCTCATTTGCATTTCTATTATGGGCGATGAATGTGCTGAATATTCCCAGAATGCTTTGCGATTTTCTGAGCTATTTTCTTGTTTTGTTTGCTCACTTCCTGGATACTCTGAAATATTAATTTCTGACTCCAAACCTGTTCTAGTAACAAAAAAAAAAAACTGCCAACGGTGCTTAGACTGCAAATGTGCAAGGCATAGAAGATGTGCAAATAACCACAAAATGTAGAAGATAATAGAAGTATTAAGTGGTGTTAAAGCTGTCCTAAAGATTAATTGAAGGGCTGCTCCAGGCAAACACAAAATTCAGCAATATATAAACCATGACTAGGGTAGTTCAGATACACCTGTTCCCTATGCTCACTCTAAACCGGCCCCCAATTCCATCCCCTTGTTTCCTTAAATAACGACACCAACACCCCAAATGGATTAAATGGCCAAATCAGCCCCTTTATTCAACAAAACCAAACCAACAAACATTCACCAATATAACAATCCAGCTCCAAGAACAGTTGCGGATCCTTGACGACCTCCTCACTCCACTTTGGAGTCCGTGGTACCATTATGCTAGGTTCTATCCGCAGCCTCTAAACACCGCCTCGGGAACTATCCTAACTGACCACAGACCCCTACCAACCTTACCTCCCCGGTCAGTCTAAACTGAACCAGACCATCCAGAGGACTCCATACCAGAGATGGGTCCCACCATTTACCAACATACCACGTTTTTAGACCTCCGTCAAGGACCCCAACCGCACCCCACCTCCTACAAACCAAACCAACCCAATTACCAGGGAAGGAGGGAGGGATGTTTCACCGATGATTTCCAGCTTGCAAGTGACGCCCCTCACACTACCCCCACCAACTGTTCTTTCATCAGTTCCTTCCATCAACCCGTCCACTCCACCAATCCGGTAAATGTGCTTGGGTTTCATATCTCAACCACATCCTAACCCTATACTGTCAGGTTTGCTTTCACTTTGCCATGTATGCCCTGTGCTTAATCTCTTCTTTCCAAGCTCCAGGCATGTCTTTACCTGTGTTTTTAGGATGCACTATTTGCAGGAAAACAAACTTTAGAACATAATATATATATATAACTTTTTTTTTCTGGACCTCCCCATGTCAGCCTACCACGGGTCAGCTCCTGCCCTCTCTGATCCCTCCAGGACAACTTCTTTCCTAGCCCATAACAGCAGCTCCCATCACTCAGCATTCCTTTTTTGTCCTCGCTCCGGACACCTTGGAAAAAGAAAAAAAACTATTTTCTATGGTTTTCCCAGGTTCATCCTCTCCCGGGTAAGAAGCCCCCTCATTTGGGCTGCAAACTTCCCTGTGCAGTGGGTTCCCTTGGTGCAGGGGTTGTTATGCATGCAGTATAAATGACTGCGTGTTGATTATGCCACCCTACAGCAGTTATTTTCGTGGAGCAGTATAAAGTACTGCTGGGAAGGCAGGGTGACTTACATGCATGCGTGCACAGATTAGCTGGCACTTGTAGTCCCATACATCAGTACATCTGTGGGCTGGCTGGCACTTTTAGTGCCATATGTCAGTACATCTGTGGGCTGGCTGGCACTTGTAGTCCCATATCTCAGCATGTCTGTAGACAGAGAGAGAGAGAGAGGATAAATATGTATATATATATATATATATATATATATATATATATATATATATACCTGAGGGGCGTTCAAGTCAAACCATGACTTTTGAGTTTATATAAGAAAATAACAAATTTTAAAGAGTGGAAACTGCATTTATTTTTCTATATACTGCCCTGCTACATTTATACTCTCACCCCAGTGTTTAACTAATGACTGGAAATCTTCGGCATAGAAAGATTTGTCAGTACGCCTGAACCATCCTAGGACAGCCGGCTCCACTTTGTCATTGTGTTCACCGTTCCCACAGAAAGATTCGTCTCTTGTGAAATTTCACGACAGGTTATGCGTCGATTATCCAGGTTCAGGCGTTTCACGTGCTGAATGTTCACAGGAATGACTGCTGTGAGCTGGGAACCACCATGGCTGGGATTGTCACTGATGGACGTACGGCCATCTTTGAAGAGTGCAAATGTCTTATTGCGGCTGAGCGTCTCATGCTTGGAGTCTTCTGTAGATATCCACGGGCTTTATGCCTTCGTTCACAAAAAACGTCATCACCACAAGCTGTTCCATGCACGCCCTAAGATTGTTGTCTGCCATCTTGATTAATGGTCTCTGGACTGGTCATGTGCGCCACTTATCAGTAATAGGGCACGCTTGCCACTTACTACTGCACGGGGCCTTTTTCGGCAGGAACACGGGGGAGCGTAGTTCCAGCACCTCCAGGACTGAATGTCGGAATAGTAAGGGGGTGTTGAGGTGTTGCTGGTGGGGGATCTATTGTTGCTAAGGGTAGGTCTTATATTGCTGGAGCAAAATTGTTGCTGGGAGAAATCTACTGTTGCGGGAGGGATCTACTGTTGCTGACTGCTGGAGGGACTATTGATGCTGGGGGTCTATTATTGCTGGTTATAGGGGACCTATTTTACTGCTTTTCTTGCTATCATTAACAAATTCCATACAAATTATTTAGCACCATAAAATGATTTGTTCCTGTAGTCTCTAAATGGGTGGTACTGGGAGGTGGGTAGAGGGTCAACTCGTCTATGGCCTGCCTAAAGATTTGTATTTCTCTCCATTCAGTCCTGAGCTTTATACTGTACTGCCAGACAGAACAGCCCTGTCTGGCTTGGCTGGAGACCTGAATATTCTCTGCTTCAGTTGAGTAATACAGCTGGGTGACTAGACTGTGAAGGAGAAGCAGCAGACAGATGAGCTCTCCTCTCTGTCACTTTGCTCTCCCCTTCTATCAGCATGTCCCTTGTTAGCATATGAGCACTGCAGCACTGCTGACTGGCTCCTTGAGCTGCTTCTCCCTCTTACAGTCTGAGTGCTGCTGTATAAGGCTGTTTCCAAGTCAAGTCAGGCAAAATAAATTGAATGATGTATTAATAAATACATGGCTGCATTGATTTGTCTCTTCTATTCATGATTTATTATCAGCTTTAAATCTAAACTGCAGAAAAACAGCTAAAGATTGTACATAGTTGAAATAAATAAACACTGAGATTAGAAGTTATGGCTTTGCTCTGATTTCACTTGCTTGCTTGCTGGATCAGAAAAATATTATGGCCCGTTCACACTAGAACGCAGTGCGGGAAACCCGTATTCCATGGTGGTTTCCCGCGCCACATTCAAACAGCACTGTCCTTGCGATCTGCAGCGGGTGTCAGTGCAAAGTTCATGACACCACAAATGTAGGTCGCAAATGCAGTGCCCGCACCGGATCTCATGGTACAAGTATCCATGGTCTCACGGTATCAGTATCCAGTTGCAGTGCGTTTCAATAGTAACGCATGCACTACTTTTGGTGCAGTGCGGTGCCATTTCAGCCCATTCAGAATGAATGGGCTGAAATTTCACTGCACAGAACTGCATGTAAATCGCATAGGAACATGCAACACATTCCTGTTTGATTCACATGCCTTTCCTAGTGTGAATGGGCCCTTATAGTTAAGAGACATCCAGACAAATAGAATTTCTAGGCCAGCAATGACAGCCCCCCTATGTTTTTATAGGACAGTTTTGCTTATTTGTTGAAACTACAACAATTATTTTAATTTTTGGTGTACTGTCCTTGACTTTGGCTAGACTTCCCCTTCCAAATCCAATGCCAGAGAGCATCCCTTGGCTGCCAGGGCTAAATGTCAAAATATGTAAAATGCACAATTCTTATAGAAAAGGTTTCAGACTCTATTAAAAGAAATATTATGTGTCATTAATTGTTTTGGACGTTGTATCAACTGTTTGGTCTGGGGATAGCTATATATATCTATTACACAAGCTTCCAGCGTAGTTATTGGAGCAATGGTTATGCTTTTCTCCCTCTATAAATACAGTTTTGTAATTTGTTCAGACTAAATAAACTGAAAGTTTAGCTTCAGCAAAACCTTTTTTTTTGATATAGTGAGAAAGGATTGGAACCCCCTTTATTTCTGTATCTTCACTAAGGTGATTTGCGCTCGCTCCCTGTTCCAGTAACATCAGCGTTACACCCCAACAGTGAAGGTGTCACTGAGACATGGAGAAGGGATAGAGATAGAAATAGAAATTTGTCCAGGCTCTGATTCTGGTGTTCTACTTTAATACCATATGTCATTTTTTTTTACTGCTTTTGAGTTACAAATGTATTTAAATGAATTTTGGATTTATAATGTATCTTCCTTCATTCAGACATATAATGGTCAAAGTGAAAGCAATGAAGACTATGAGATTCCTCCCATCACACCTCCGAATCTACCAGATCACTCCCTGATGCACCTGGTGGACCATGAGTCTGGATATCATTCACTGTGTCACAGCCTCCCTCCAAATAGCTTGATACCCGCCTACTCCTATCAGAACATGGACCTACCTGCAATTATGGTGTCCAACATGTTAAGCCAAGAAGGACATCTTCTCACCTCACAGCTACCTACAGTAAGTTGTTTTCTTTATTTGAAAAATATCTTAACCCAAAGTTGGAAATGCAGTGCTGATAAGGATTTTGGTATGTCAAACCATATATCAAGTTGTTACCTGCTTCATCTGTCCCCAGGGAAATAATAGGTGGGTTGTTTCTTCAACTATCACCAAGTAGACTGCCTTCAGGTGCACCAGAGAGTGCAGTTCAAAAGCTTTAATGATGAAATCATTTACAAATTGCGTTTTCAATATCAATGCAACAAAGGAATTTAGAAGGCTCTTCCAGTCCAGAGGGTTAAGGATTAATGGTAGCAGATAAACCTTAAATCAGCTAGCCACTAGGGTACCTAAAGACAGAAGCCACCTCAGATACACATCTCAAGATCTGTGTGTGATGAATTTTCACTGGTTTTTCCAGGGGGCTTTCTGGCCAAATATCCAACAATTAAAAAATGCCACCACTGATGCTTTTAGGGGTCCCACGCCTTCTTCAGATGGCAGGTCTGGCAAGATGGATCTCAGGTGGATTCTGCTTTTAGTTCCTATAATGAATAATTTAAGGTTGAGCTCCTACCATTGTTCCCTCCGGCTCCTTTGTCACATCAGCATTGTAAGTGCGATTTGTTCTAGTTTTTATCAAAAAAGCTTTTGAACTGCACTGTGTTTCCACTTTACTTTTCTACCTTGGTGTACCTTTCCTGGATACTTTTTAGGACTGATGATAGCAAAAATGTTAGTTATCCCCAAACCTATAGGTATCTAGCATGCTTATGTTTGAGCTTCGGTTGATATTTGCATTCTAATTAAAGAACAGAATTGCTGTCCCAATTCCACATATAAACCTCCACTAAAATGTACACTTCCTTCAGATTTCCAGTAGAGGCATATATTTTGGCTACTCATCCAGTCATCATTACATGCCACATTATGCCTCAGCTGCTTCATAGTGGTCTGGCTAGCTGTATTACATTATTGGTCCAGCGCATACAAAGGGTTGCCCTAGGGGAACGTATTCTCTTGGGTTTTATGAGCCGTTTTTCTACTTTTTTATCATCTGGTGGATTAACTCCCCTTGAGGTCTCATGCACACTGAGCATTTTTACAGCTGTTGTTTTTGGCATCAGGCATTTTTTTCTACAGCCAACAAACTTCCCAGCATGTTATCCTAGGCACCCATGCAAACATAGGCTTTTATTAACTTTTTAAGGCTGGAAAACCCCCCAGAACTACTGCATATGAAGAGGAGTTTTTCAGCTATAAAAATGCTCTAGAGCTGAAAAACACTGAAAAATGCTGAAAAAGCTCAGCTATCCGGCGTTTAGCATTTTTTAACCCCAAGCTTTTGTGGGAGTACAGTTTTGCTAAAAAACGCTAAAAAATGCAAAACGCTAATGCAAAAACACAAAAAAAACGCTACAAAACTCTACATTCTACAGCCAACGCTGCTGGTGCTTTTATAACGTCCAGTGTGCATGGGGCCTGCCAGTCAAAAACAGGGGCGGAATGACAACTCATGGGACCCCCAGGCAATAGGGGATCATGGGGCCCCTGTGTCCTTGCTCAAACTCAAAAAAGCCTATGAAAAAGGTACCAGGGGCATCTCATGGGGCCTACTACTGACCCCGGGCCCTCGGGCAGTGCCCGAGTTTCCAAATGGTCAGTCCGCCCCTGGTCAAAAAAGTGAACCTACAGTATAGAGAGTTTTATCAGATAAATGTCCTACAACAATAAAAATTGGTTCAACCATCTGTAATCAGATCTCCATAATCTAATACTACCGAGTTTCTTTTTTGTCTGTTATCAGATAACTTGAAATTGTTCAGTAGAAGAGGCACCCGTATACCTAATGGTTACCAAACTGTTTTTAGGCTCCATGCACACGGGGCGTTTTAATAACGATGGTAGCGTTAGCTGTGTAAAGTTGCATTAAAAACACAAGTTTTCAACATTTTGCATTCGTTTTTAGCATATTTTAGCGTTTTTTTAACACACACAAAAAAAATGTTTTGCTCAAAAAAAATCCAAAAACGCCAGTTTGCAGTTTTTTTACCGTGTTTTGCCACATTTATCAGCATTAGAGCGTACAGCTAAAAAACTCCTTTGGAAACCCACTAGTTCTGGGTATACCTAGGATAACATGCTGGGGAGATTACTGGCTGTAGAAAAAAATGTCAAAAGCCAAAAACAGCCGCTGTAAAAACGTCCAGTGTGCATGAGGACATAGGAATATATTTAATGGACCCGTTATCCTTGGTTTACATACCGCGCAGGGGCGGACTCAGAACTCATGGGTCCCCCGGGCAATAGGGGATCATGGGGCCCCTGTGTCCTTGCCCAAACTCAAAAAAGCCTATAAAAAGGGTAGCAGGGGAATCATGGGGCCCCCTACTGACCCCGGGCCCTCGGGCAGTGCCCGAGTTTCCAAATGGTCAGTCCGCCCCTGATACCGCGTTAACCTTTATATAGCTGATAAACATTGTTCAAAGTAGTTGTTTTTTTGCTTTGGGGGTGGTGATGGGGGAAGATGTAAAATTAAAGGGCCTGTTATTGGTATATATGGCAGATAAAGAAGTTGAAGATTACATTATGTATTTTCACTCCTACATTTTTAGCTTGTGATTGTTTAACATTCTATGAAATGAAATTATTTAAGGTGAAGGTAAAATAATAATAATGGGTTAAAATAACAGTTTATGGGGAAAAAAAGTTTTACAACAGCTACATTTTTGCATGTCAAAAAATAATGATGAATTTCCTCTAACATATTTATGAATGTGAATATATGTTTTGATGAGAAAATAGTTGTGAAAAAATAATACATAAAAATAGAGAGAGAGTATATAAAACCACAAAATACTTCATATATATTGAAGTGCGTTTTCCTTCGAGCCAGCTACCATACTAGGTGGGAAATGATAGTAAGATGACTACCGTTAATGTTGCCAGGGTAGGTAGGTAGTTAAGTGAACCTATTGCTTTGCCTAAGCAAAGGGATTACTTATTATTTGTACTGACCTATTAAAGCCACACTTCAAGTGGTTTGTAAAAGCTTTATTATTCCTTTAAAAGACAAATCACTAAAGGAAGTACCTGGACATCATTAAATTAGATCCCCACAATTACCCACACAGCAGGACTGGGTGTGGGAGGAGCACAATGTAAGCCAATCATTTCCTCTATTCTTGAGTGGTGAAACAGGTTGGCTTTTGACTGGAGATATTTCTATATGCAGTCAATTAATTGATTATTAAAAAATATTGTAAGAGGAGTGTGGCTGATATCCCTTCATATTTTAAGCCAATCATGCACTACACTGCACCTTGCTGTCATTTTAATATTTGGGGTTTGCTGATGGAAGGAGAGAGCATAGTGAGCCTATTCATTTCTCAGTCAGAAGGCTAGGACTGTGCCCTGAATCAAACTGTAGTTCTCAGTCACAGTATCTTGCAGAAGTGTTAGGATCTCAAGACCACTGGAGAGAATTTCAAATATTTTTGGAGGCAAGATACATGCATACATATATTCAGGGCTATATTTTAGCTGGAACTTGGTAGAACTCGGTTCCACCACCTCTGGCTCCGGCCCTCTGCTCTCTGCTCACCACTATCACTTGTAAACACAGAAGTCCGGCTTCTGTGTTTACAAGTGACAGTTTATCTCCCAACGGCTCCCACAGATCTCCTGAGCGGGTCCAACTTAGTGCAGGATGGAGACAAGGTAGATGCAAGTGCTCAGGGTGCAGTGAAGATGCCGACACCCCCACTGGATGATCTCCTGTAACTGAGAGAGGCGGCTTCACCTACAGTGTGAAGGGAGGTACTAGAGTTGGAGGGGTGCTTCAGCTTAATACAACAAAATTAAGACATGTGGAAGATGGTGGAGCTTTTAATGGGGGGGGGGGGTAAGAAGATGGGGGCAGAGGAGGTGGGGTTGCATGCAGAGGTCAGAGCTGATGAGGGGTGAAAGTGAGATGTAGATGGGGAATGCAGAGCTAAGCAGCTATGGGAGAAGGCTAAACTTTGCACACTGTGGGTAGCACACCCCTGAACTCTGAACTCTGTATGCAGTACAGCCCTGAACTCTGCACTCTGTATGCAGTACAGCCCTGAACTCTGAACTCTGTATGCAGTACAGCCCTGAACTCTGAACTCTGTACTCTGTATGCAGTACACCCCTGAACTCTGCACTCTGTATGCAGTACAGCCTGAACTCTGAACTCTGTATGCAGTACAACCCTGAACTCTGCACTCTGTATGCAGTACAGCCCTGAACTCTGAACTCTGTATGCAGTCACACCTCTGAACTCTGCACTCTGTATGCAGTACAGCCCTGAACTCTGAACTCTGTATGCAGTACACCCCTGAACTCTGCACTCTGTATGCAGTATACCCCTGAACTCTGAACTCTGTATGCAGTACAGCCCTGAACTCTGAACTCTGTACTCTGTATGCAGTACACCCCTGAACTCTGCACTCTGTATGCAGTACAGCCTGAACTCTGCACTCTGTATGCAGTACACCCCTGAACTCTGCACTCTGTATGCCTCACACTTCTGAACTCTGCACTCTGTATGCATCACACCTCTGAACTCTGCACTCTGTATGCCTCACACTTCTGAACTCTGCACTCTGTATGCAGTACACCCCTGAACTCTGTATGCTGTACACCTCTGAACACTGCACTCTGTATGCAGCACACCCTGAACTCTGTATGCTGTACACCTCTGAACACTGCACTCTGTATGCAGCACACCCTGAACTCTGTACTCTGTATGCAGCACATCCCTGAAATCTGCACTTTGTATGAAGCACACCCCTGAACTCTGCACTCTTTATGCAATACACCCCTGAAATCTGCACTCTATATGCAGCACATCCCTGCACTCTGCACGTAGTGCACCCCTGAACTCTGCACGTAGCGCACCCCTGAACTCTGCACGTAGCGCAGCCCTGAACTCTGCATTTTTTATGCAATGCACCCCTGAACTCTGCTCTCTATATGCAACACACCCCTGCACTCTGCACGTTGCACACCCCTGAACTCTGCACGTAGTGCACCCCTGAACTCTGCACGTAGTGCACCCCTGAACTCTGCACTCTTTATGCAATACAATCCTGAACTCTGCACTCTATATACAGCACACCCCTGCACTCTGCACATAGTGCACCCCGGAACTCTGCACGTAGCGCACCCCTGAACTCTGCACTCTTTATGCAATGCACCCCTGAACTCTGCTCTCTATATGCAACACACCCCTGCACTCTGCACATAGTGCACCCCTGAACTCTGCATGTAGCGCACCCCTGAACTCTGCACTCTTTATGCAATGCACCCCTGAACTCTGCTCTCTATATGCAACACACCCCTGCACTCTGCACATTGCACACCCCTGAACTCTGCACATTGCACACCCCTGAACTCTGCACATAGCGCACCCCTGAACTCTGCACTCTGTTGGTAACCTACTTGAACACTGAACTCCTGGTATTTCATGCCCCTTTAAGACACTCCCATTGTCAGTGCAATTTGACCACACCCACTATTTGATTAGATTTGTAGGCTGTGTGTGAGGGGAGGGGGGTTTTGGGGGAGGGAGTCGGAGGGTTGAGTTCCTGCACCTATTTTCTGAGAAAAAAGCCCTGCATACATGTATGCCATCTTTAGAATTAGCGCTTAGCCTGGGTTTAAGTTTTAAGGAAATGATAAAATCTTTACATGCATGTCTGTAGATATTTTAGTTAATTAGCAATGAATAAAGCTGAGATATTGTTATCTAAAGGCTAAAAGTTCTTTTTTGCAGCTTCTTTCCTCTTTGGCACACATACATTAGTGCAGTCATCCCCTCCTATGCTTATGATGGACACATGAAAGTCTACCCTATAGCATATTGTCAGGTGCCAAAAAAATTGATAAAGGGGTTCTGACCCACACCACATGCCTCATTTTCTAAACCTTCATGTATGTGATCGGCTGAATTTTTTATGAACCTTTCTAAACATGCTGTATTCATCTATAGGAGGCTATGGTAAGGAAAAGAAAGTTAAAAAAAGAAAAAGAAAAAAGAGAATATTTATTATACAGGCTGGTTTTCATCAGGCTGTAGTGTCCTCATTCCGAGAGTGTAATTGTCTTTGATGCATATGTATGAGCGTTCTCTGCTGATTGGTGATTGAAAGAGAGAATGGACCTAATATCTGATGGGGCATGTTTGGCAAATCAAGCTTTGCAGGACAGATCTCATGTTATGAATTTGCATGATTCTCCCCTTGCTTCTTTGCATCGCAAGTTTCCATTTAGAAAACGCCTGTTTATTATTTTTTTCCCCATCGGTTTAATTGAATTCAGAGGCCACAAAGAACATGAGAATATAAAGGAGATGTCTGAAGCACCAAAGCAACTGCACTCTGCTCTGGCTGATATCACAGGGTTCATCGGCTGCAATGGCGTACACATGAAACTGAATTTATGCCCAAAAATAAAATTAAATTGGGCTCCTGTAAGCGTGAAACAAAAGAATAATTGTACCATAAAGGAAAACTATAACATTTTTGGGGGTCCATATTATTTTTATATATATTTTGTTTGTCATTTTTTAGACAGGTTTTTCATTTTTCTGTACTGTTTTTTACATTTTTATTTTTACACGTAAACATTTAACGTAGGGTAGAGGGTTTATCAAAAATGGAGCAGACAGGATCTGGAGCAGCTATGCATGGCAATCAATCAGCTTCTATTTTCAGCTTGTTTAGTTAAGCTTTGAAAATGAAAGATAGAAGCTGATTGGTTGCCACAGACCTCTGCTCTAGAATGTTGCTCCAGCTTTGATCATTTTCCGGCAGGGTGTACCCATGACATTGTTGTCACAGTGGATTATGGGTTTTCCAAAGAGCATAGAAGTAGCTGCTTACTTTCAGACTGTCTGTATGTGACCATCTGATCAGAGCAGAGCATTCAGCTGTATAAACACAGCAGGCAGGGTAGGCAGGTTTTTGTCCAAAAAAGGATGCAAAGACCTAGTGCATTATCAGATACAACTTGATTGTAAAAGGAAAAAATAATAAATGCATACTCACAATCAGGGGCGGACTGACAACTCATGGGGCCCCCGGGCAATAGGGAATCATGGGGTCCCTATGTCCTTGCCCACACTCAAAGCACACCCAAAAAAACCTATAAAAAGTACCAGGGGCATTTCATGGGGCCCCCTACTGACTCTGGGCCCTCGGGCAGTGCCCAAGTGCTCGAATGGTCAGTCCGCCCCTGCTCTCAGTATCCATATACAACAGGCTAATACGACATTAAAGACCAGACCCAAGTGGCAGGGTGACCATCGTAAAGTATCAACACAATCCTAGTGTCATAAAGACTCACCACCTAACGCATTTCAAGGGACAAACCCTCCTCATCTGCTCTGATTAAGAGGGTTTGTCCCTTGAAACACATTAGCTGGTGAGTCTTGTTGACACCAGAATCGTGTTGATACTTTACGATGGTCATCCTGTCACTCAGTCTGGTCTTTAATGCTGTATAAGCCTATGGCTATTGTAAGTATGCACTCATTATTTGTTCCTTTTCCAATCAAGTTGTATCTGGTATTAGACGAGGCCTTGTTTTCTTGTATGTTTGTCTTCAAGATTTTTTTAAGAGGGCAGCGTTGACGTAGCTCACCAGGATGTGACTAGAGGTGATATTTAAAAGATCTATACTACATCTCTGTTGGTCCTTATGAAGCCTCTAGCGCTTCAGTGTCATTTGGAGAATATACTTGTGTCAGAGAGATTTATATCCAGCCCAGGGGCGGACTGACAACTCATGGGGCCCCCGGGCAATAGGGGATCATGGGGCCCCTGTGTCCTCACCCTCACTCAAACCACAACCAAAAAAGCCTATGAAAGGTACCAGGGGCATCTGATGGGCCCCCTACTGACCCCGGACCTTTGGGCAGTGCCCGAGTTCCCAAATGGTCAGTTCGCCCCTGATCCAGCCACCTCCTGTCATCATTCTAGATGGCTTAGATGAGAATGATGTGTCCCTGCTCCTTCAGCTTCCTGGGTTGCAATGTCTCATATTCCAGGAGGTTGCAGGAGCAGGGGAACGCATCAGCCATTATATGGAGCTGGTACATGTCATCAGGGGCTGGCTGCCTGAACCTGGAAGAAACAGACAATTTTGATGGCATCAAAGAGGAAATGGAATACAAAAAAACCCAGAGAGGGGCGTGAAGTTCTTCTTTAATTTTGGATGTTTAAAGTGTTACTAAACCCAGGACCTTGCATTCATTATAACTGGTCTCCCACAGTACACAGAACAAGAAAGTTCAATTATTTTAGTAAATATAAACTGCTAAATCCCTCTTCTCATCAGCAGTTAGAGCAGCCTTGTGACTTCTATCAGTGCCCGGCTGAACACTACTTAAAGCTTGTAGGAAGAGTTTTCATTTTGCTCTAGGAGGATGCAGGACCCCTGACCTCTGTCTAGACAGTGCTGATTGGCCCTGCTCTGATCACATGCACTCCCCCAAGAAAAGAGAAAAAAAATATTTAGCAATACACACCAAATTGAGCATGTGCAGAGTGTCTCCACACTGTCTTATCAGGAGATAGGAGGGGGACACTGGAAGAAGGGGAGGATCAGAGAAGTCAGGATCAAACAGCCTTTTTACCCAATGCAGAAGATTATCCCTTAGGTTCCACAGAGAGTATACCAAGCATGCTTTACTGCGTATACAGACTGAGTTTACTGTTGTGGGTTTAGTAACACTTTAAATGTAATCCCAGTCAAATTCTAACAAAGGCTAAACCTACTCCCATCCTCTTTCTAAGACTATTCTATCTATCCTCTGAAAGAAAAAATGTCTATACTTACCTGTTCTGAAGCCGTTCCATTCCGGTCTAATGAGCGCCAGCTTCAGTGTAGAGAAGGGACAGCAGGCAACAGCTGCCCCATAATAAGCCTGTGGGTGACATCATCACGTAGGCTCTGCAGCCATTGTCACTGCCTCTCCTCTACACTGAAGTCAGCGATGAGACCCAATCAGGTGCCTGGACTAAAGCGGCTTCAAAATAGGTAATTATAGGCATCTTTGCTTTCACAGGGTAGATAGAATCATCTTAGAAGGGGGGGGGGGGAGTAGGTTTAGCATTAGAAGTTGACTGGCAATCCAATTTAAAGGACTAAGATTATGGTCAGGTCAAGAACAATTGTTAGGGTCAAGTTACAGTAAGTGTTACATTTCAGGGCTAAAGGTACAGAGAAGTTGTAGGGTTAGTTTTAGGGAGTTATGTATTTATAGTTAGGCATTAGAACCAGTTTAAAGATTAACGTTAGGGGTCAGGGCTTGTGCACAATTTCTATATAGATTTTTTTACTTCTTTCGTGCCAAAAGCAACGGTAAATAAGAGCCCCAGTTCTCAAGGTGGTGAACCAATCTAACCACAAAAAAAACTTTCCCCAAATAGGCACTTCATGTATTGCCATCTTACAGTATAGACACAATCAATTACCTCTGTGTATCAAATGTTTATTCAACTGCCAGAGCAAAAAAAAAAAGGCAAGTATAGCTTTCCATCAATAGCTGCCCCTGCTTTATTTAGGCAGGGGCGGGCACATTCTCTATGCACAGGATTGGGGGGGCTGGGGACTAGTCTGAGTTAGGCTTGCCAATAATAACTATGAATCAGTCTGACACTGGATGTATACATAACTACCTAATATTGGGAGTTCAACCTACAAAGCTTTTTTCCTTTAGGAATATTCAATGCAAACTGCCCGACTAGAAAAAAAATTTCACAGTTTTTATTTGTTATGATTTTATAACAAGATACTTCAGCTGTCTCAATAAAGGCATACTGTATATTTTCTGTATATACCGTGTATATATATTTATATATATATATGTATGCTAATGATCGCCATTCTCTGGATTCTCCATTAA
Organism: Staurois parvus; assembly: GCF_062004578.1. Lineage (NCBI taxonomy): Eukaryota > Metazoa > Chordata > Amphibia > Anura > Ranidae > Staurois > Staurois parvus. The sequence continues at coordinate 1,869,777 of NW_028317933.1, read as the reverse complement.
GGCCCATTCCCCTCCTGTTACTACTGTATTTGACCCTGTTTTCTGATTATGATCGCTTTCTGCCTCCGTTCTCAGGCAGCAATAGTAAATGTGTAAATCAGCCTGTAAAATACCTTGGGAGGGCAATCAGGTGAGGGGGGGAGGGGGAATTAGGATTTATTAAGCAGCTTCTTGGACTTGGAAATCATTTATTGTTTGAGCGGGCCTCTGCAAAAAAACATTTTATTTTTCTGTTTTATTGCCTGCTTTTACAAATGGAGCTTTGGGCCGCTATAAATCAGGTTTAGCAGAGATGAGAACTGTTTCGTTTACCATCAAACCCCCCCATCCAATAAAGATTAAAATTAATTTGCACATCCTTCTGGTTAATGGAGAGATAGGCACATTTAAAGGGAATTTTTGGGGGGCTGCTTCTCTATGCATTTGAAGTGTATTTTGAAATGATTCCTGTTTTTTACTCCCTACCATTTATACCCTGGAGACAAATATTTGAACATGAATCGGTAAAATGACATGAAAGAGAATTGTGAATTACATTAGGCTTCATTCCATGCATTTTAACTATATTGCTGCTAAAGGCTTTGCTGTATTAAATGAGGAACTCAGTTTTATTCAACTGTGGCTCTGTCCTGTTTTACTATAATGTAGCCTTGTACAGGCACAGGAAAGAGATAATCCCAGACCAACAAAGCTAAATGGATGCCCATGATCATACTTGGTTGCCCTGTGATAGGACCATTGTACATTATATCTTGGTTTTTGATGACATTTACTGAGACCTCAATGGATATAGGCACTGAGATACCTTTGCTGGTACAGTCCTGAAGTCTGCCCATGTCAAAGCAGAACATTTTCTTAAATTTGGGGAGGTGTTTTTTCTTAGAGGTAATATCGATTTTTCCACTTAATGGGTCAGTCCACCCAACATCAACTCTTCAGTTTTGGATAGTGGTGAATTTAGTTAAGCTGGTCATTCATGAGTCAGTTTTTTCATTCAGCCAGCAGATTGAATATAAAAAACTGACCTGATTCCCTCATCCACACATTCAAGATCGATGGGGAAATCTCCCCTGCTGTGTCATTGTATTCTGATAGCGGGGTGACTCGCCACCAGGGGCGGACTGACCATTTGGAAACTCGGGCACTGCCCGAGGGCCCGGGGTCAGTAGGGGGCCCCATGAGATGCCCCTGGTACCTTTTTCATAGGCTTTTTTGAGTTTGGGCAAGGACACAGGGGCCCCATGATCCCCTATTGCCTGAGGGCCCCATGAGTTGTCAGTCCGCCCCTGTTCCCCACATCAGCTTTGTTGCTATTGCCTGCAGAGCTGTTTGAGCCACTAAATACCAACTGGACGGTAGAACAGAAGTTGATCAGTAGCTTGAAGAGAAGTTGATCAGTACTTCTGTTCCACCACAGTGGCCAAGTATTGATCAAAATTCATCTGGTCCAGGGGCGGACTGACCATTTGGAAACTTGGGCACTGCCCGAGGGCCCAGGGTCAGTAGGGGGCCCCATGAGATGCCCCTGATACCTTTTTCATAGGCTTTTTTGAGTTTGGGAAAGGACAAAGGGGCCCCATGATCCCCTATTGCCCGGGGGCCCCATGAGTTGTCAGTCCACCCCTGATCTGGTCACTGCAGAACTGGCCTAATTTCAGTCCATGCTTGTCCAGTTTTATGTACCAACTTTGTATGTACTGTAGGTTCCAGTGATTGTAGTACAACTCAAGCTCAAATTCCAGTTACCTGCTGTGACCACTACAAAGGAGTCTCACGTTTCCTTTGTCATTTTCTTAATGCCGCATTAAGTTATATCTATACTTTTAAATCACGTAAGATAACCTATGATCTTTTAAGATATCAAGTAAATGTAAGCAACTTTGTAATTATAACTTCTAACCTCCGCCCTTTGCAAATTGAAATCTGCTTTCACAGGCTCAGGCCAATGTAAACATTGCATTGTTTACATTACATATTGTCTCCAGTTTGTACAATATCTGTAGACCACGATTAAGAAGAACAAGCAATGCATCTGGTCTAATTACCCATTTGATTTAATGTCTTAATTGCCACGGGCTACAAATGAATTCTGTACAGAGCTGCAATCATGTAATCACCAGAGAAATAGATCACAAGCTGCTTGAAGAAGACAGTCTGTGCAGAGTCAACAAATAGTTTAGACTTAAGTTGGGATATCATGTATCTGCAACTTTATCAAACAATGCATTAAAGAACGGATGAGTTTTTTTTTTAAAAAGGAAGTTTTTCTTTTTTTTCCCCAACTAATTTAGAAATAGCTCCTAAGCTCAACTGTCCAGGCTCTGTTACTGTGATATAATGGTAAACCCAATGATAGGCTGGTTATCTTTATTGGTAAAATGTCTCTACATCCAGCTAATAATTCTCTAGTGTGGAGGGTAAGTCTGTTAAGACACAAATTTCCTTAAAGCCCTAAACACACATTATTTGACTTGTTTTAATCCTTTGTTTTTACTGTCTTAAAGGACAAGTCAACCCAAATTGTATTTCTTAGTTATGGGTCAAGGCTAACCACCCAAATGCTTTGTTATATCTCTTGAGGACTCCAGTGGTAAGACATTGGGATTGATTTACTAAAGGCAATTGGTTGTTCACTTTGCAAGGGAAGTTACACTTTGCAAGGGAATTTCTCCAGAGCCCAGTGAATGAGGTGCAGCTCTGCTGACTTCCATTATCCAGTCATGTGCAAGCAAACATGCTGGTTTTTTTCTTATTTTTTGGGAAAGTGATTGGGTATTTTTTGCAAAATGGAACTTCACCATATTCACTAGGTTCTGGGGCAAACCCCCTTAAAAAATGCCACTTCCCTTGTAAACCCATTAACAGCCTTTTTGGATCTACAAACTTACCTCTGAACCTCAGTCCTGTTATATGTTCCATTATTTAAAAATACATTTTAAAAAAAACTATTAGGGTGGGCCACTTTGTTGCTGGCTGAAGCAGGTGGGAGGAGTTGGGAACCCAACTGCAGAGATCATGACCCTTTTGTCCGAAAGAGATATAAAAAGAAACCTATAGGTGACTCGGCTCCACACCATGTACCCAAACTAAACTGAAATACATGTTTTAGGTTGATTGAATGACTCTTTAACATCCATAAAATATATTTAAAGGGCTTGAACTCTGACTTTAGAGTTAGTAATAAAGCAGGTAATCCCTGTCTGGTTCTGGTTTATGATAGGGAGGCTTCATTATAGGAGCTTTAGCTGTGGGTTAAAAAGAAAGACTAGCTAGAAACACAGTAGAATATTAGACATTTTCTCAGGGTGATTCTCTAATGAGAGACTGGCAAAAAAAAAATATCTAGCAAGCAATTTAGTAATAATGGGAGACCTTGCCCACTGAGCTTCCACATAAAGCACCCAATCTAGCTTCATCAACCAGACACCACCATTGTCATGTAGATACTGTTCCCTCATTGTAAGGTGACAGAGAAGCACTTTCATCAGTGATAAAAAGTAACATTGCATTAATGTGAGGTCAAAGGTAAAAGCGTGTTTAAGAAAACTAGAAGTATGATTATTACAGAGTGAACAGTGATCAGGATCAGTCTTACCAGACTGCATAGTTAAAGGAAAATGTAGTACAGAGATCCTATTATGTTATATTGAGAATTTAGTGAACAATATATCATTTTTTAGTGCATCAGATTATTTCTATATTATATATAAAGGATTAATGTGATTTAAAACAAAGTGCACTTGTCCTCCTTGTCACCTTCTTCTTGACCTAACCTAAGCAACCCTTCTCATCCTCAGATGCATACTTAACTCCATCTTTATTGGCCAGGCAGCATCTGTCTTTACAATATAAATGCAGCAGAAGGATTAGGATGGCCTTGCTTGTGGAGCTTACAATCCAAAAGGGAGTGGGAGGTGGTACAAAAGGCTCTAGCTGTGGGGGATGAGCTGATGGAGGTAGTTGACTTACAGGTTTTAGGTGGAGGCAGGGTAGGCATCTCTGAATAAATTCATTTTTAGGGATCACCTAAAGGTGAACATGGTAGGAGATAACTGGACAGATTGGGGTAAGGCGTTCCAGAGGAAGGGAGAGGTTCTGGAGAGGTCCTGGATCCAAGTGAAAAAGGAGAGGGGGGAACGAGAGAGCAGGAGGTCTTGGGAGAAGCAGAGTGGATGATTTGAGCAATAGGGCAAGATGAGGCTGGTGATGGGGGCAGTGTTGCAGATAGCTTTGTAGGTTGTAGTTATTATTTTGAATTTTATACACTGGGCTAGTGGAAGCCAGTTGGCAGAGCAGCATGGTGGCCACTGAGCGTTTAGTAAGGTGGATGAGTCTAGCAGAAGCATTCATGATGGATTGGAGGGAGGATAGCCTGTGTAGAGGTAGGGCAGTGAGAAGGAAGTTGCAGTAGTCCAGGTGGGTGATAAATAAAGAGCGAATACATTGTTTTGTGTTGTCATTGGTTAAGAAGTGGCTAATTTTGGAATTGTTACAGAGGTTAAGGTGGCAAGATTTAGCCAGTGATTGGATGTGGGACCCAAAGGAGAGGTCCAGGATTACACCTAGCACCCTGGCACGCATGGAGGGACAGGTAGTTGTGCTATTGATTTTGATGGCAAAGTCAGGAGCGGAGTATTGGGGAGGAGGAAATATTGTAAGGACAGTGTTAGACAGATGTAAGTTGAGGAAGTCGGCAGAAGATGTCATATCTGACAAAATGCGTATTGTGGAGCTACATGCTGACGGCATCACCTTACCAGAAGTGAGTCTATGTGCTGGTTGGAATCGTTTGTACATTCCACAGTACTCTGGCTTTTATATTTGTAAGTGCATTATGAGTTTTAATAAATTCATTGCATCAGATTTCACACTATGCAGAGTGTTTGTTCTCCTATTTCTTTTTGTAATATGGTGGCAAAAGGAGGATCCATATGGTCTATAACATCCTTGGCCAGCAGCTAAACCTGGTGGAGGGAGGTGGAAGCTCGGCCTTCATTGACCATTGGCATCATATGTTGTTTATGTTTTCTCTGTAGCAAGTGAGTCATATATCTTTGGTAGGCTTGCATTTATGGCTAATTAGTGGTGGAGATTCTGTCTAATGTGGGAACACAATTTAGAACCTCTTTGTCTTATTCAATAATTTTTATTTAGTAGGCATATAAAAGGCACAATAGTACAAATATCACCTAGTCTGCCCACGCAGGGGTTATAACTGACACCATCAGTTAGGACCTCTGTTTGATACACTTTCATTGTGAATCCATTCACAGTGTGGACTATTGCACAATTATATGGTATTTTTATATTAGCTTTCTTATATGTTTCTTATAATTTACATTTCAGTGACTATTATAAATATATCATAGTGTGGTTGCAGCTTTTCATATTTTGGGATCTAGAAACACGTGTGATTTTTGGTTAATATACAGAGTTTGAGGAAGTGGTGTGACATCCATAAGGATATGTCGCTCAGTGAATTAGTGATATGTAGACTTCTACGGGACTGTCTCTGACTGTCTCTGGCCTTGGGACACAGTCCCAAACAATAGACATTGTCAGGAAAAGCAAAACTGATAAATCATCTAGTCAGCCAGAACTGATCATTGCAACAAATCTCATCATATCTGACTGCCAAAAATGTTAGGAAATTGCAAGCAATACTTTTGCCAATTTCACACATATTAATATGCACCTGCTTAGCGACTTGTAACAAACATACTAGGACTATTGCCCATTGTATTACAAAGAAAAACATTCAGTTCTTATCAGTCTACTATTTACAAAGCTATATGAAAAATACACCATGCATATTTCATTGTTGAAATGTAATAAAAATTTGAAACTTTTCGAAAGCCTTGCAGATGTGTGTTCTTGACTATTAAAATGGAGCTCCAATCAAACCTAATTTAAACAAAAGTCAGCAGCTGCAAAAACTATAACTGCTGACTATAGCCACTCACCTGTCCCATGATCCAGAGACTTACTCACTGCAGCCGGTTTCACCAGCTGTCCTCACTCCCTGGCACCCAGCTTGCGCCTCACAGCCGGGTGCCCACTGCGCATGCCTGAGTAGCACTGCAACTTGTGAATGGTCCCATAGTCTTCTGGGGCCTGTCACATAATCAAGAAAACTCTGGGGAGGGAGGACAACTTCCGCTTCTGATCGCCTAGGTGGTAGCAGTGGAAGTGGGAGCAGGAACCTGTCAAAAGTGGGTACTTGCCCCCCCCCCCACTCACCAAAGGTGCCAATTCCTCACAGGGAGTGGGGGACCAGTACTTAAATCAGAACTTCCCTTTTTCTGTGGAGCTCCGCTTTAAGGTAAACGTGTCATTGGATCAATCTAATACATTTAAAACTTATTTAAACCCGAAAACAAAAATTCAGTATATTGCAGCTTTAATCCTGAAAGGTGGTGGCTGTATTAGTTTTTCTTTTTTTTTTCTTTGTTTCCTCTAATCCTGGTGCTCCTGTAAATAACACACTTCCTCACTTCATCTCATTCCATGATAGCAGGGGAATTAGCAGTTTACAGAAGATGGCTTGGAGGGGACATTGTTTAATATATCAATTTAAGGGATCATTCACACCAGAATGTTTCTGTTGAGTCAAAAATCAGAATGGGAAGTGGAGGGGAATCTCTCAAATTACAGATGGCTTAAAAAAATAAAACTGACAGGTTTTAACCCTAACCTACCCCCAAAATTAAAATAAAAGAAGTTTGGGCTTACGATATAACTCCTACGGGCTTTAAAGAGACATAGCCATTAAACGAAACCTCCACTTGTCCCAATTTCCCATGTGGGTAAGCGCCACTCACCTGAACCCATATGTCTGTCAGATTGGGACAAGTGGCTGTGTCTGTGCAGGTGTTGCATTTTCATAGATATGATTGGGCTGTCCCAATGAGCTCCAGCTGCCCAAGGTGTAGCCCATTTACAGACTATGGGAGTAAGCTCCCATGTGAATGAGGCCTAAAGTGCAGGCCTTTGAAGGACTGTGCACATACATGCAGCAGCCTGCAAAATGGAGCTGTTATGGCCAAGTCCCGAACCATTATGACAGGCAAAGCTCAGACACTTCTTTATAATATTGGAGCTTTCTGCCACCTCCCACAATCTCACAGATTCCTACTTATCCATATGATGGGCTGACAAACTATGTAATAAGTAGGAAGGGACTACAGCAAGTCCTAAAGCTCTGCCTATCCAATAGGAAACTTTGGTACTAACAGCAAGTGCTAAAGCTCTGCCTATCCAATAGGAAACACTGGTACTAACAGCAAGTGCTAAAGCTCTGCCTATCCAATAGGAAACATTGGTACTAACTGCAAGTGCTAAAGCTCTGCCTATCCAATAGGAAACATTGGTATTTACAGCAAGTGCTAAAGCTCTGCCTATCCAATAGAAAACATTGGTACTAACAGCAAGTGCTAAAGCTCTACCTATCCAATAGGAGACGTTGGTACTAACAGCAAGTCCTAAAGCTCTGTCTATCCAATAGAAAACATTGGTACTAACAGCAAGTGCTAAAGCTCTGCCTATCCAATAGAAAACATTGGTACTAACAGCAAGTGCTAAAGCTCTGCCTATCCAATAGGAAACGTTGGTACTAACAGCAAGTGTTAAAGCTCTGCCTATCCAATAGGAAACGTTGGTACTAACAGCAAGTGCTAAAGCTCTGCCTATCCAATAGGAGACGTTGGTACTAACAGCAAGTGCTAAAGCTCTGCCTATCCAATAGGAGACGTTGGTACTAACAGCAAGTGCTAAAGCTCTGCCTATCCAATAGGAGACGTTGGTACTAACAGCAAGTGCTAAAGCTCTGCCTATCCAATAGGAGGCTTTTATTTTTAAATGACAGAGTCTCTGTAAAATGTTAACATATCTACTGATTACTTGGCAAATGCATAATTGTCCCTCATGACAGATTTACTCTTTGGAGGTCTACTAACATTTTAATTACACCTTTGCTTGTAATTGAACAAAAAAAATAATATATATATATATATATATATATATATATATATATATATATTACATTATTTTTATTAATACCAAGGACATACAGGAAATATAGTGCAGTTGTTTTTTGCAGTCTACATCAAAATTTGTGGACCATCACATGCAAATGTTATAACTTATCTTTTGCATCACCAACACAAGATGCGTCATAGCATATAAACTGTACATTTTGCTATGGAAACAAATATATGACTGTAGTTATTTTAGCAGTTCCTCTGCTATAAAACATGCAAATAGGGCTCTGCTTAGATCTCCCAGCAAAATAAATATTACCAGGGAGCTACAGTTTGAGACATTTGGACTTATGAAGCTTGGTTTGAATTATATATATCTTTTTTGCAATCAGTTCCCATGGGAAATACCTCTTTATAATAACAGTTCCATAAAAAAGTCTATTGAGCACTTTTAATTTCTGAACTGGCTATAAAACATGATGGCTTCATTAACGGTGATGTAACCTTATTATTTCTGTATTAAACTTAAAGCCCAGCTCCATCCAAAACTTTAATATTTCAGACAGGACGTGGAAAGGTTTTTTTTGCTGTCTGTTTCCATTTTTTCCCCCCAACACTTCCTGCAAAGGTACAGATGAAAACATATTTTGTAGGAAGGGGGTGTGCGAGGGTTTCTGTTTTTTCTTGCTGTGAGTGCTTTCCATTCTCAGTGGCAGCTGTATCTACTGTTTCTTGAATGGGCGTCACAAAGGACAGAAAGTAGGGAAAAATCTCCCAAATGGGGTCACAGACAGATATTTTATCTCTTCCCGGTCTATCCAAAACTACAAAATAAAATATTTGGGTTACGTTAAGGTTTAAATAATTTTTGTAATTATTTTGTATGGTGATTTCATTTCTCCAACCACCATGTAAATTTGTACAGATTTCAGTATTTTCTAGTGTGCTGACATTTTTTTATCATATCAAAGCTAATAAGGTATTGCCCAGAAATGGAGAGTTTTTTTTATAATGCAATCAGAACTTTTCTTGATCTATTGCTCCCATGAAGTTAGGATCATCCACAGTGCAATGCACATACCTTTCATGATCTTTGAAGGTATATATTGCATTATGTGGGGGGGGGGGGGGGGGCTGGATTTAAAGTGTCAAGCCAAAGAACATTTTTGCTAATTTTGGATTAAGTGAGGAAGGATTAGAAATCTTTTACTGCTTTTCAGGAGGCCCAGATAGCAGGAAAGACTTAGAACCATGTGAGGATTTTACTGCTAAGAAAACATTTTGACTGGGCATACACTTTAAGGACTCCCCAGCCACACTGAAAATTCTTGAGGGACATTGTAGTTATGTACTAGTCACAATGTGACTCTAGACCACTAGTCACTGGGTTATGCAAGAATCCAAATATTCAATAGGTAGTAGTAGTGGTAATCACAATCAACTGGACTTGTTCTCTAATATTGAAATTCTTTTGTAGTTTATGAAAGCCATTTCTTCCATTCTGAACACACCCCAGCATTTATATTCCACAGGTAGCACTAACACCTTAGCCCAGCTATTCTTTATTAGGGTTCCATGGAACCATAGGGTTCTTCCAGAGGTGGCTAGGGGTTCCTTGACCTGTGGATTGCTGGCATCCCATGTGATGGTGCCTGCATAGTTCTAGGTCGAACACCACTTGGCAAAGCCAATGGCATTACTCTAAGGTCAGCATTCTTAGCACCACTGTAAGGGGGCATTCTTCCCACCGACCACCACCATTGTTAAGGGCATTTTCCCAATGATCACCAATGGACCGATCTTAGCAGGGATTCCCTGAGACCTGAAAATGATTGTAAGGGTTCCTTTGGGGTAAAAAGTTTGGGAAAGGCTACCTTAACCCAATAACCATGGATTGTGTCAAGTCAGATATTGATTGTCCAACAACAGGATAGGGGTATGAAAAATATGGAACTATCTGTTCTAGTTACATAATCCCATCCTTGGTGTTAGGAAGTATGCACATATGTTAATCCTTCAGGTCACGTGGGCAAAGTTGTAAATTGACTTCTAATCACCAGGATAGAGATGGTAAAACAGCATTATACATATATCGAAGACAGATGGTGTTGAAGGACCTCACATCAGGGATTGTTGTTCAAGTTTGATGTAGATGACCTCACATCTCTTCCAAACCATTTGTCCTTTGTGTCCAATGATCCCTACCACCGTGATTTGACAAAAATTCAGTTTCAGCTGTGTGAATCAAAGGTTCAACACCTTCTGTCCACAGGCTTTCTGACATGAAGGATGGGGTTCAGGGGCGGACTGACAACTCATGGGGCCCCCGGGCAATAGGGGATCATGGGGTCCCTGTGTCCTCACCCACACTCAAACCACACCCAAAAAAGCCTATGAAAGGTATCGGGGGCATCTCATGGGCCCCCCTACTGAACCCGGGCCCTCGGGAAGTGCCCGAGTACCTGAATGGTCAGTCCGCCCCTGATGGGGTTATATAACTAGAGCAGGGTGGTTCCAAAATTTACAAACCTCCCTGTTCTTGGGCAATCAACGTCTGCCCTAACACATGTCACAATGATTGGATTAGGGTATCTTTCCTACCTGTGTGGACATAAATGCTGTTGTATCTTCCTGACATTCATTGGAATTGAAGAAGTTGCTTGGATAAGCTAAGAAACATCTTCAACATTACATAACAAGTTGAGTTGCATGTGACTAACTACTACTAGCTATACCATGGCTTAATGAGAAGCTTTACAGGTAAATAGTCAACCCTGAATTTTTATAATTATGCAGATTTACTGAAAACTCATGGGGTCCCCAGGCAATAGGGGATCATGGGGCCCGTGTCCTCGCCCACACTCAAACCACACCTAAAAAAGCCTATGAAAGGTACCAGGGACATATCATGGGGCCCCCTACTGACCCCAGGCCCTTGGGCAGTGCCCGAGAACCTGAATGGTCAGTCCACCCCTGATGGGGTTATATAACTAGAGCAGGGTGGTTCCAAAATTTACAAACCTCCCTGTTCTTGGGCAATCAACGTTTGCCCTAACACATGTCAAAAGGATTGGATTAGGGTGTCTTTCTTACCTGTGTGGACATAAATGCTGTTGTATCTTTCTGACATTCATTAGAATTGAAGAAGTTGCTTGGATAAGCTAAGAAACATCTTCAACATTACAGAACAAGTTGAGTTGCATGTGACTAACTACTACTAGCTATACCATGGCTTAATGAGAAGCTTTACAGGTAAATAGTCAACCCTGAATTTTTATAATTATGCAGATTTACTTATTAGTGTAAAGTAGCACTGCATGAAAAAAACTACATAGGAAGAGCACCATTGAGGTTAGTGATATAGTTCACTCATACAAGGTTATATACAGTGCACTTAAAAAAAAAAATTCACCCATGCAGCAATTTCAAGCATTGAGGTGCATGAACATGACTAACTTAAATCAACAGCAGCACATATCAAAATATGCAAACACTAAATTAAAAATGCACAACTAAAGAACATGTGCAATGAAATTATATGAACCAGGTATTATTTTAAAAAATTGCTGCTCCTCAATATGACAACCACATTTTAATTGTACTCCTGACACTTACAAATGTATCAATTAATGTCATTAACAATCCATTCTGTAACTAGCTACCAGCCCTGTACACAAGCGTATGTCGAGGTTAGATTTACATATGGTATTTTCACATTATTACATGTCAGTGTTAAAGTCGTAATGCTTTCTTTATGAGGTTGTGTGTCCTATCTAATTTTACATGACACATATGTATGCTACCATGGCCTTTGCCAATAAATGGTTATTTATTGTCACTGCAGCCTGTCAACATTAAATGAATGACTGGCTTTATGTGGGTGGGGGCTGACCCTGAAATGTATGAAACATCCGCCACTTTGTGCTTACATCAAAATGATGCTCCAACCCATTACACAAAATGACCAACAACACCGTTTTATTCTAAGAAGCTGGCCCTTAAATACAATAATAAACTGGTGAATCCATTAAGGCAGTGGAATGAGCAAAGGTGAGATGTGCATCAACCAATAAGAATTCAACTTAGTGAACTGATTTGTAAGGGTTACAGTACATTGCTGTTTGCTTGTTGGCTTTTCCTTTGAAACCCAACATTTTTACACTCTCGTAAAAAAAAACAAAAAAATCCCCATGGGTCAGGACCTATCTTGTCCTAATGTTATCCATTCACACTTTTTTCTCTCAACCCCCTAAAGATCAAAGGACCCATTTTTTAAGCAGTGGTAGGACCATGGCCATTCATACTGCACAGCAGTGTGTTTTACCATTGTGTCGGTCATATCAGCTGGTGCTACATGTCCTAGGGTGTCCTGGGCATGCATAGACACACAGTAAGGCAGCATTGTCCCTCTTCAATTGGATGTTACCATCACAACTAATACTAGTAAAATCCAAAAGGTCTAACAGAAGAATACAAAGCCTGTAGAGGAAACGGAAGGCACCCACAAGACTTATGTAAACCCAAATTTAAAAAAGCAACTTATAGTTGGATATGGATAGCTAAGTCCTTGGATATGGTGACTGTATTACTATTCTTTTTTTTCAGTTTAAGGACCTTTTTAGAAAGTACAGAAAATTCCTGTTGATTTTGCCAGAAAATTCTAGTAAATTATTTACTAAAACCGGAGAGTGCGAAATCTGGTGCAACTCTGCATAGAAACCAATCAGCTTCCAGGTTTTATTGCCAGAGATTCATTGAGCAAGCTGAAGTTAGAAGCTGATTGGCTGCCATGCACAGCTTCACCAAATTCTGAGTGCTCCAGTAAATCTCCCCCACGGTGTCCTTATCACAATCTGTGAGCTGAACAGACAGGGAAACAATGTTATTTTTCTTGAGCAAACCACTAATCCCATCAGCCCCCATGTCATGGAGATGTACAGATCCAGCCTGGGAGGCAACCATGGCTTCCTTCTTATATACAATTTGGGATTAGAAGTTTTCACCTAGGGAACAGGCTAGCAAAAAATGAGACCCACAAGATTTAAACTGCATTTCCACTTTTGCAGCCAAACTGGGATAAAACCTACTTTATATTATGTCTCCTTCACAAAGCATAAATAAAAATAATATAAATAAAATAATATTTAAAAATTGCAGCTTGCCTTTTTTAGATGCTCTATTGAGGACCCACAAGCAAGGAATAAATCCTAGATAGTTCTCTTTGTTTATAAGCGTGCGTGGCAGCTATGTTTGCCATAATAAATCCTGTCTGTACTATGTAAGCAGATCATCCTTATCCATTGAACACTGTCTGTCCTAACAAAGGATTTAAGGTTTAGGGGCAGGGCTTCTTGTATTGTATGTTAATGAAGACAGACTTAGGACAGACTCACTCTGACATTATTAAAAAAAAAGTCTTGCAGTCAGCCATGACATCTTTTCTTCAGAAATTTTTCAAACAAGGTAACAAATATTAAAAAAAAACAGGTATGCTTTGTGAATGAGAAAACATAAACATATAATGGGAGGTTTCACATTGGACTACAAAAGTGGCAAAACCCTTTAAATCATCTCCTTGTCCAACCTGGGTGGCAACCATAATTTTCTTAATAGATACAGTGAAGGAGGTAAAGTTTGCAATCATAAACAGGAAGTTTGCTATTTACAGAATTATCAGATGAAAGTAAAGGGAAATAAACCTGAAGAAAACCAATGCATCCACTTAATCTAAGGACTGGTAAGCTGCAATATACACTTTAAGAAGGAGTAAGCCACCAATTATATTTTTATTATTTTTGTTTTAGTTTAAAGTTTACATATACTTCATGGGCATGAATATGCATTACAGGTATTTATTATTTATCTATTTAAGGTATTTTGTATTTGTATATTACAGGTATTTATTATTTATTAATTGCAGCTATTTACAGGTAAAATATATGATACAATCTGAGAAATTGAACTTGGTCTTTAAATTCCTAAAAGCACTTAAAAAAAAAAAAAAAAAAGACCCTGAACGTTTCCACACATATCCAACTGTTCAGCCACAATTATTTATTTTCAAACAGTCTTTTGGGGGTAATGTTCCATTTTCTTATTTCACACTCCTTTTTCTCATAAATGAACCATCGCTTCCATAAATCATTATGAAAACAGAGACTAACGCTGAGCTTGAAAGGTTGAGAGATTTATGTAACACGTTTATGTTTCCAATTTTCTCGTCCCGGAGCCGAGCCTGCTACAGCTAAGCTAATAAAGGCAACTATTAATATTTCTTGTTGCCCAGCAACCGCAGGGGAGAGAGTAATGGCTTGAGCTCAGAAAATAGATGACCGATAAGAGAAAAAAAAAATTCAATTCTTTTATCATCTCTGGGGAAAGAGGTTTCACACGTACATTATGATAAATGAGGGGGGGAGGCCATGAGGAAAGAAAAATACACACACATATATATATATATATATATATATTTTTTTTTTTTTTGCATTATTTGTTTGGACTATATTAAAAGTGGATACTTTGGCACCTCAAGTCTAGGACAAACTAAATGAGAAAATACGTGGAAGGCCCTCATTTTATAGATGACGATAACTTTTCTTACGTAAATCAAAATTTTTAAAATCAATATTTTTATTGATGTTCTGTTTATTAATAGTACTACCTGTGAAGTGCCACAACAACCAACCGGAATTCAGCTTTCAATAGTCTGCCCACTCTGTGCTGCTGAAACCTATCTTTGATTGGTCGCCGTAGATTAACGCTTCACTGTGTCTCTTCTACAACCGGTAAAAATGGCAAAAGCAGCCAGTTAGATTTCTGTAAACATTTTTCTGGAGTGGGACAGAAATTGTAAAAACACAGCTGACTGGGTTGAGGCTTATTGGAGGATTGGAACCCAGAAACAAAGTTTCATTTTTCTAAAGAGTGATGAATAAAATTGGGTAGATTTCTAAGGGCAAGAGTTTTTGTATAGTTGTATACGTATATACATATATATATATATATATATATATATATATATATATATATATAAATAATGTATGTAGATTTATATAGTTTTCACCTTCTCTGAAAGGGCCACTATTGCTGATGATGCGATACTTCATGACCTTTGTGGCAAATGGAATATGGAGAATTCTGATGGACCTGGAACAGGCCAGAGGCCTGAAAACCATCCAGCTGCAATGTAATTAGTAGGGGGGTGAAGTAAGGATGACACTTTTTCTGGGAAAAAATACTTTATTATTAATAACAATAGCAACCATTTTTACTGGCCACGTGGCAACCCTAGGCAGAGGCAATGCATTGAGGGCTGAATAGGCAGGGGTAAGGGGGGCATTGGAGACCATGTGAGGGGGAGGGCAAGAAGGGCATTGGAGGTTGTATGAAGAGGAGAGTAAGGGGGCATTGGGGACTGCGTGAGGGTGCTTTGGGACTGCACAACATGAGGTAAGGGGGGAAATGTAGGCTATTTGAGCAAGAGCAAGGGGAGCATAGGAGGCTGCATGAGAGTGAAACAGGCATTGGAGGATGCATAAAGGGAAGGCTGGGGGTATTGGTTGAGACATTGAATGCTATGTGAGGTGTAGGCTGTGGTGGAAAATTGGGGATTGTGTGAGGATAATGGTAATGGGGGCTGCACAAAGGGGAGGGCAACAGAGGTCTTAGGTGGCTGCTTTGGCGGTTGTGTGAGACAAGAGGGTTATTGAGGGGAAAGGAGGAAGGGCATTGGGGAAAGGTGAGGGGGACATTGGGGGCTGTGTCAGTGGGACGCTGGTAAAGACATTTAACATTGTGTGGTTTGGACATTGAAGGCTGTATGAGAGGGAGGATGAGATGGAAGATTGGGGATTGTGTGACGATAATGGTAAGGGGATAATTGTAGGTTGTTCACTTTGTCCATCTTTATCACCACACTAAGAGTTAGAGGAATGTTTTCCCCACAAGGCAATGCAACTAGCCATGCTTTGAAATATCACATTTCTGCCATATATTTTGCATTTTCCAGAAGGAATCCCATTACAATATTTATTCAATATGTTTCATTACAGAAGGAATTTGCATTTGTTTGGATTTGCATGAACAGTCCTGAGTAGAAAGGGTCCATTTATAACTTGCTGGTGAACACATTGACAGGTCATATATATACAGCTCACCCACGACAAGACAAATATCCCCCATCCTTCAAATAACCCATCAGCTGCCAGATTGTACAATTTCCTTCATATTAAATCTCACACTTACTGGCAGAAGTATGGAGGTTGCCATCTCTATCTTTGTTTTGAAAATGTTAATTGCCTAGATGAAAATTATGAAAATCAGCACGGAACCAGAAATGTCAATCTACATGCTTCTCAGAAAAAGTACTGAAACCAATGAAGCAGCATGACAACCAGGGAACTAGTATTTTCAGAAGGGACAGTTAATTTCAATTTACATGTTTTCATTAAAGTTGTTTTAATATTGTGCAATGAAGAATTGTATGAGGGCACCCACATCATCCAATTATATATCAGCTTTTTTACCAGATTGAATTAGGCACTCTAATTGATCTCGATCTGTGATTGGTTGCTGTTGATCACTCCATATCATTAAAATGGGGCTTGTTTGTAAGGGTATGAAATGGTTAGTTTGAGGTCTTAACCAGGTTGCATTAATTTTAAAAAGTGTATTTGTTGTTTTTGTTCAACATTATAAAATGTAATTTTAGACACATTTTTTGGACACATTGTGAAAGTGTCAATGGGAAAATGTGAAACTGTATGGACAGC
Source organism: Staurois parvus (assembly GCF_062004578.1). Taxonomy (NCBI): domain Eukaryota; kingdom Metazoa; phylum Chordata; class Amphibia; order Anura; family Ranidae; genus Staurois; species Staurois parvus. Next base: position 1,853,027 of record NW_028317933.1, on the reverse strand, counting down.
ACAATGGCTAAGTGGTTATCCCTCCACCTGGCAATATTAGGGTTGCCAATTTAAATCCCAACCATGACACTACCTGGCTGGAGTTTGCATGTCCTCCCTGTGCCTACGTGTGTTTGCTCCAGGTACTCTGGTTTCCTCCCACACTCCAAAGACATGCTGGTAGGTTAGTTGGCCCTAGTATGTTTATGAACATTAAAGACCTTGGATTGTAAGCTCCTTGTGGGCAAGGAATGAGGTGAATGTACGATATATATGTAAAGCACTGTGTAAGAACTATATAAGTACCTGTAATAAAAAAAAAAGGGTCAGCTTAAATATCTTTAACATGAGTCGGGGGCATCAAAAAGAATTGGTCTATACAGGTACACCATCTTGGATTTCTCCAAGGACCCTTGAAACCTGAATGCTTTCTGCACTGTAATGGAAACAGTGACTATCATCATCAATGCATGTTTATTAAAGTGAATCCAAAGTCAAAACTTTTTTTTTGGGCGTGGAGGTTGTTTAGAGTAGGGATTAGTTAAATCTCCACTCTGTTTTTGAGTGTTTGTCTTTTTTTTTTTTTTTGCAGTGTCCTGATGATGAGGCAGCAATAAACCTGTTCAAGGGGGAAAATGCCAAAAGCAGAGCTTATAATGGCCAGATTTTAATATTATTTAAACACTTGTATCATAAAAAGCCAGTCCTTTTCAGAGGTTTAAAGGGTTTCCCTTCATCAGGGCTTCATCAGTGCTTGGTAGTGTTGAACTAAGTATGTACTGGACCAATAAAATTAGGGGAGGGGGGGGGGTCCTAAAAAAAACTTGACGGGGTTCTAATCTTTCCACATTCCATTAAAAAATATATATACTGTATATATACACATATATATATATATATATATATATGAATATATTGATTTACTAAAGCCGGAAGTACTGATCAATTGGGAAGAATCTGATTTACTTATCGACTTCTGTACAATAAGCATTCAGCCAGTCCATGAGGAACCGGCCGAATCTTGCTCCATGTATAGCCGCCATAAATAGTTGTTTTATACTGTTCGACTGTTTATATATCAGTACTTTTAAATCTGATAAAAATTGAATAAAAATAATTAGACAAGTTCAGGCAAAAATAATAATTGTGGCCAAACAGTTGCATATTTTGTTTGCAGCAAGCACACGTGGTTTAAAGAAAATGATTGTATGCAAATCCATTTCTGTATAATGTAAATAATTTATTTAAAGCAAGATCCCCTCAAAGTGTAAATTGCAATAATTACCATAGAAAACAAATAAAGCAGAGATAACCAATTTAATTGCACAATGTAATATTGAAAACATAAATATATTATTGTCATGCAGATCAAAACATATATTATTTAAAACTTTGTGAATAAAACATGTTCACTTTTTTATATTATTTTTTTAATTAAAAAGTCAGTAATTAATAAACAACATAAATATATAACTTGGAAAAATTAGGATTTTTGCCAAATCCATGAATGCACATTTATTCAGTACTACAAAAATTACTTTAAAAATATAACGAGTTTACAGGAAGAGGTTACTTTGCTTTGGTTTTAGAACGTCATACAAATGTTCTGTGAGCTTTACCTCATTAGTGGAAGTATCAGGAATGAGATTCCTCCTGGATAAAGAGGATTTTGTGTGTGTGTGTGGGGGGGGGGGATTCAATAAAAAGAACTGCTCACAGTTTGTTTGGTGTGTCAGCATGAACAGTTGCCAGTTTATCCTGGGTGAAAGCCAATTTCTAGCATGTCCCTTGCCCAGCAGTAGTAGGTGCCACCTGGGCATTGAGATAATACCAAAAAGGAAGAAATTCAATGATATGGCTGTGTGCGCAGACCCTCTAGCACAAATTAAATGGGTTCTATTCAGACATAATGCTTCCATAGGCACATATGAATGATGATGCCTTATTGTATATGTTCCTCCAATTTATCATGCAGTTATTTTTGCAAATAATGAATGATAGAATGTCTTGTTAGAGAGAGCGACTGCTTTATATTCACAGAGACGTTTTAACAGTACCTACCGCCAAACCAGAGAAAAGGATGGTGGTTAAGCCATAGACTTAAAGAGGTTGCAAAGGCTCAAGATTTTTGTATGATCAAGATACAATGCATGAAGGTAAAAAACTTTCTATGTGCAGCCCCCCCCAATACATGCCTGACCAGGGGTGGACTGACCATTTGGAAACCTGGGCACTGCCTGAGGGCCCGGGGTTAGTAGGGGGCCCCATGAGATGCCCCTGGTACCTTTTTCATAGGCTTTTTTGAGTTTGGGCAAGGACACAGGGGCCCCATGATCCCCTATTGCCCTATGAGTTGTCAGTCCGCCCCTGTACCTGACCCCCATCACGATCTTCGCTTCATTGGCTGAGACATCGGCTCCCACTACTGTCAATCACAGCATCCACAAAACAAGAGGGTGCACTGGCCTGGTGCATTAACCTTAAACCATAACTTTATTCTTAAAAAGTGGTAAATATCACACTCACAAAACAGCAAATGTCAAAAGCTCATCATATAGAAACAGCACAGTCAATCCGCAATTCATCATGTCGCATAACACGGCTATAGAATCAGGCTAACGTGTTTCGAGGACTAGCCTCTTCATCAGAGCCAACAAGACTGTTGCCTGCACCCTGGTTAACATATTATGGTGTTATGGCCATTTATTACATGTGGGGGCATCACCAGCTCGTCCTGTGGGCTGGGACGGGTTCCACATGTCCCAACAATCTTTACAACAAAAACTTATGCACATCAGCTGGATCAGCTATATAAAGCACTGCTTATAAGCAACCAAGAAAAAGTGGCTATGAATGTTAATAGGTTATATAGATATATATAAACAATAATAAAAAAATCAAGATCATAAATATCTTATCTCATATGTGACATCCAAAGATTGTCCCATGCTTCACATGCCTCATACTGACTGCCCTGCATTCCCTTCAGATGTCTGTCAATCAAAGCCAGTAAGCCAATGAGGAGAGAGGGGCAGAGCTGAATCGTGGCTCTGTGTGTGAGCGGACAGCAGCTCAGGAGCGAGCCTGCTCAGGTGGCTCCATAGCAAGCTGCTTGCTGTGGGGGCACTTGGCAGGAAGGAGGGGCCTGGACTACCGGCGGGAACAGGGGAATTTGGGTTTCTCTGTGCAAGACCGCTGCACAGAGCAGGTAAGTATGACATGTTTGTTTTAATTTTTTTTGTAACTATTGTCTTTAATATCATTTTAATAAATGAACCCACCTGAAATTTCATGGTAACCTAGCATGGTGGTTAGGAAGTCTTACTATCGCGTAGCAAGATTTGCTAGTCACTGCGGTCACATCCAGCAGTTCAAATTTACATTTCTGAAGGAATTCCAGGAATCATTGCAGACTATAGCTTATAGGGGAGGATTTACTATAGCCAGGGGAAGTTGAGCTTAGCATGGGAATTTTCCCCAAGCCATAGTGAATAACGTCCAATCATGAGCAAGCAAAAATGCTTTTTTGTTTTAAGCGATTGTGTATTCTTTGCGAATTTAAGCGATTGGGTATTTCTAGAGTGAAATCTCTCTACATTTATTAAGCTCTGGGGAAATTTACCATGCAAAGTGCAACTTACCTTGCAAAGTGAACATCTTATTTGCCTTTAGTAAACTAACTCCTCCAATTTGGCCATTTGAGCAAGTACAGTTACCACTTATCGATTCACATAATGCATAGGATCCTCTTTGGATCTTCTCCTGGTGGTGGGTGGTACTAGATGACTCTCTGCATCATTATATGTGAATGAAGGGTGCTCTGGTGACACGTCCTCAGGGGTGGGTGCTTGGCGCCTTGCATTTACAGGATGTCCTCGGTCTTTCAGGTTGAATAAGACTGGGAATCATTCATTCCAAAAGACAGTGGACATATAGGGGTAGACTTACTAAACCTATCTCACTCAGAATCTGGTACACTTCTGCATGGTAGCCAACCAGCTTCTAACTGTAGCTTGTTCAATTAGGCTTTGGAAATAGAACCTGAAAGCAAATTGGTTTCTATGGAGAAGAACATCATATTTTGCGCCCTCCACCCTTAGTAAATAAACCCTGAAGTGACGGAACGCTATTGCTGCATGCGACAATGCTGAAGAGGAAGTCATATTTGTGTCCAAAGTTGCTTTCTTTTCAATTTGGGACCTTCAAAAAAATGAATCTGGACCTGGGCCTAAATCTATATTTCAATGTGACCTGCATGGTTTTGTTGCTGGTGGTCTTTTTGATAGAATGTTCTGTTTTTTAGGACCGGTGTGTCTAGGAGTGTTTAATACATTTCTTGTTGTCAAAGAACACAGTTTTAATAAATTGGTGAATGCACTTTTTGTACACAGTCCCTGCATTGACATACTTCAGCATTGGCAATAACAAAAATGTATCCATCTCTGGGTTTAACAAGTACTTACATATCCAGGCTGATTTATTTATTTCAGGTACTTATATAGCGCCATCAATTTATGCAGTACTTTACATATATATTGTACATTCACATCAGTCCCTAACCCTCAAGTGGTGTACAATCTAAGGTCCCTAACTCACATTCATACATACACATACTAGGGGCAATTCAGACAGGAGCCAATTGACCTACCAGCATGTCTTTGGAGTGAGGGAGAAAACCAGAGTACCTGGAGGAAACCCGCGCAGGAACAGGGAGAGCATGCAAGCTCCAGACAGGTGGTCTCGTGGTTGGGATTTGAACCAATGACCCAAGTACAGCCAGATGGAAATGCTAACCATTTAGCCACTGTGCTGCCCATATGGTACTATAGATGCCTGTAGTGCCAGCCACTGACATAAATATCTCAACGGAGTTAAAGCAATATTAAAACAAAAAAATATTATTTTGCAGCTTACACATTTTTAGATTTTGTGCATTTTAAAGCTTTATTCTTATTTATTTTCACCCAGTGATCCGACCAGTAAACCTGTAATTGTTCAACATTCTTTAACAGACCAAACTGTCCTGGAAAAGTAGCATTTAGAGTCGAGATAAACCATTTACCACTGAAAAGGGTGTTTACAGTGGTCAGCTTTTATTAATTTATGTAAAATTTTTATCCCAAAAGGGAAAAAAAAAAGCTGCCGCTGTAACAAATTAAAAAGTATTAGCTGGAGTTTGGCTTTAGTGTATTAGTTAAGTCCATCTAAATCTGCTGGTCTTTCACTACCTCCTTTCCAGATAGACAATGCTGCTCAAGAATGGAGCCACCCTAAGACAGGAAGTGTATTAATGGGCCCAGGTGAATAAAAGAGAATAAAGCCCAGAAAAGAAAAATAATGCAACCATCACATATAAGGATTGTTAAAGTGTTACTAAACTCACAACAGTAAAATCAGTCTGTATATGCAGTAAAGCATGCTTGTTACACTCACTGTAAAACCTAAGGGGTCAATCCTCCACATTGTGTAAAAAGGCTGTTTGATCCTGTTTTCTCTGATCCTCCCCTTCTTTTACTGTCCCCAGTCCATCTGCTGGTAGTACAGAGCTCTAGGAGTCACTCTGCACATGCTCAGTTTGGTGTGTATTGCTAGAGAGTTTTTTTTTTAATTTGGAAGGATACATGTGATCAGCATAGGGCCAATCATCACTGTCCAGACAGAAGGTCAGGGGTTATGCAGCCTCATAGGACAGGCGGAACAGAATGAAAACTCCTCCTACAAGCTTTAACCAGTGCTCAGACGGACACTGAGATAAGTCACAAGGCTACTATATAATGCTGATGAGGAAAGGTATTTAGCAGTTTATATTTACTACAATAATTGCATTTCCATGTTCTGTGTACTGTGGGGGACCAGATATAGTGAATGCAGGGTCCTGGGTAACACTTAAAGTTGCAATATAATGCATTTTTGTTTTTCGAGTTTAACACTGCTTTAAGAAAGAGAGATAGCTCTTAGCACCAAGTATTTAGGCAAAGGACATATCCCTTCCTCTACCTCACACCCCCTCCCCCATTATGAAGTTCATGAAGAATTAATACATCAAAAATAATGAAGGTAAAACCCACAAGTGTTCTTTCATCTACCACTTCCTTTCCTTTATTATGGTTTTTCAAAGTAACAAATGCAATAGTTTAGAAGTTGAATAAAAGGTTTACTGTGGTCTAACTCTTTTGGTAATTAAAAAATACAATTTATAAGAGGTCTATACATTAGAGCAAAAAAGAACTGGGGAGGGGACAGGGACAGAGGGATTTGGTTGTAAAAGGGGGACAATCCCTCCAAATGAGGGACAGTTGTGAGCTAAGCTGACCTCCATAGCACCAATACAGTTGACATGTTTTTATTATTACTGCATTTCTAGAATATTGCTGCTATCAGATCGAGGATTTATTCAGAGCTGGATTTAGCCTGCATTCTTGTCTATGTGTTTGCAAATAAATGCCATTAAATGCAGTTTTGCATCTACGTTTTACATGCACTTTTCATACACTGTGTTATAATTGTACCTTTTTTTATGCACTTTGCGCATGCTTTTTCCTTCTTTTGGTTTGTTTAGTTTGTCCATCTTGTATTCATTGCATTTTTAAAGTGTTTTTAAAACTATTTTTTTAATATTATTAAAATAATAAACATCTGCTCTGTACAATGGTATTGCACACAGTGGCCCTGAACCTCCTCTTCTGGGGTCCCCCGCCAGGGGTCTTGGCTCCTCCCCTTCTGTGTCTGCCCTCATAGCAAGCCACTCGCTCTGGGGGCCAAACGTTCCGGCTAGCATCCGAGCCAGGCTGTGTGTATGCATAGACACACACAGCACGGCTCAGCCTTGCTCCCCGCCATTGCTGTTCGATCCTTCTGTGACAAGAGAGAGATGGGAGAAAATCTGCAGCCAGGCACAGCACTGTATAGATACAAGTCAGATACATTTTTTTTTTTTGTAGGGGGGCAGCAAGTGGCAAATTGTTGTTTACCATAAAGCAGGGAATGCATTAAGTAAGAAATGTTTTCACTTTATAGAACCACTTTAAATTATATTCTTGCTTTTATAAAGCCATTTATCTGCCACCATGTCAGAGGTGTTTTCAACAACATTAAATATGCTTTACACTGCTTTTCATGCGTTTAACATTTTTTTATGACTCCTTTCTTAGTTTTTTTTTTTTAGAAAAAAATGCGTTTTAAGTTCTATTGTACCATTTTTCAAAACTGCACCACACTAAATAATATTAGTACGTACATCACAACCTATTAACATGCATTTTAAATGTGCGGTAAAACATATGAAAACATATTGGCGTGAATGCACTCTAAAGATTATGTTATACTAGTCACCCTTGATTAATGGTGTCTTTTTTGTGCAGATTGAATCCACAAAAAATGGAAAAAAAATGTAAATGCACTAAAATAAGTATCACACTGTCTACATCTACAATATGCTCAGCTACCATTTGGCAGCACAATGTACCTATGAAGATTACATAGAAGTAAGGGGTGGCTGCATGGTATTTAGGCTGCTGAATGTCATGTAACGCATGTTGGTTCTATCACATACCTCAAGCCGTTGAGTTTACCTAACATTGTCCAAAAGTAGACATACAAAAAATATACTTTTTTTTTTAAACTGATTTCTTTTTAAACTGACTTAATAAATTCTTATAATAAATGCAAAGAAAAGAACTAGAAGAAATGACCAACACTATTCTGCAACAAGATATACAGTACAATACAATTCAGCAAACATTATCATATGGTCAAGACTTAGACCATGCTTTTCCCAACTAGGGTTCCTTCAGACATTGTTTGGGGTTCCTTGAGCAATGAATGATTTCAGATTAGTCACCCCTGACACCAATAATAATTTTGGTTATCTGTTAGGGGGTATTTCTTTCAATTGACCACCGGGCTAATGCACCATGAACTGTAGATATGTACTTTGGTGTCCGTTTATGAACCAGCAGTAATAGATCGCTGCTCAGTTCTCCGGCATTCTCAGAGAACACAGTTCTCCTGTGAATGCCATTTATGAAGCATATGTAGATCAGTTCTCCAAACGAAGGGAGAACGGTCTACAAACGCTGGAAAATGGCTGATTTTACTATAATCTCGCGAGATTACAGTAAAAGATCAGTTTACTAAGCAGAGGTAAATTATCTCTGCTTAGTTTTCGGTCCCTCCGATTCTCCAGCTCTGGGCTGGAGAATCTGGAGGGAGAACACAGATCTCCAGAGAAGGGCTGAACATATTCTCCTGGGTGTCATAAACTGTGAATGACCAGAGAATAGCTGTGATCCTCTGAATCTTAGCTATTCTGTGTGTCATAAATGGACACCATTATTAGTAGGGTTTCCTGAAAAGTTATTTCAAGGGTTTCTCCATGTTAAAAAGGATGAGAAAGGCCAACGTAGACTGTAGTAATCCTTTATCCTACTACTAGAGATGAGCGAATCGAACTTGGCGAAGTGGAATTCGTTTAGAATATTAGGAAAAATTCGATTCGCGCCGAATCCGAAAATTAGCAAACTTCGGATGCACGAATCGAATTTTCCCCGATCAGTCGATTTTCATCCCTTCTACAGCCGGCAAAAAGTGTCCCTGCAGAGAGCTCCGCTATTTCTGACAGTTCTCTGACAGTTCCTTCACATTTACAGCGGTTGAAACATTGTATCTATTTGTTTCCATTTAGGATACAGATGTTTTTATTCGGAAACAAATAGATACAATGTTTCAACCGCTGTAAATGTGAAGGAACTGTCAGAGAACTGTCAGAAATAGCGGAGCTCTCTGCACATACACTTTTTGCTGTACTGGAATTCTTCTTCATCCTCATCCTCATCTTCTTCTTCTTCTTCTTCCTCATCTTCTTCTTCATCCTCATCCTCATCTTCTTCTTCTTCCTCATCTTCTTCTTCTTCTTCCTCATCTTCTTCTTCTTCTTCTTCCTCATCTTCTTCTTCTTCTTCTTCTTCCTCTTCCTCTTCCTCATCCTCATCCTCATCTTCTTCTTCTTCTTCTTCTTCATCCTCATCCTCTTCTTCTTCAATTGAAGCTGCTTCTGCTCCGCCACTCTGCCATTGGACTCTTGATAGTCGTCTCCCCACACTGCTGCTGGGGGGACTTTTTAACATAGGCCTCTGTATGGCCTTCAATTTAAGCTGCTTACGCTTCGCCACTCTGCCATGGGCCCCTGTACCGCCTCCTCATGCTGCTGCCAGGCCCGTAATCTGTCATGGGCCCCTGTACCGCCTCCTCATGCTGCTGCCAGGTCCAGAGTGTGTCATGGGTCCCTGTACGGCCTCCCATTGCTGCTGTCTCCATCGCCACACTCTGCCATGTGCCACTTTCAGGTCTCCTCACACTGCTGGTGGGTTCCATTTTGTCATAGGGTGCTGTATGGCCTCCCATTGCTGCTGCCTCCACCGCCACACTGTGGCTCCACACTCTGGTTTTGGCCCCGTGACTGCCCAAATGAGTGAAGTGTGCGGTGATTCTAAGATCGACGGCACTCATCTGCATGTCATACTGACTGACAGTATTATTTCTCTTCCCCAGCAGACTCCAAGGGCATTTAAATTAAAGGTACAGTGTTCTGCACTAATATAAAGGCTCTCTGAAGCCTAGAAACCCTTTTAATAAGTTAAATTCGCAGCGAATAAATTCGCATCGAATCGAATTTATTCCGCAAATTCGGCGAATCAGCCAAATCGAATTTTTGAATAATTCGCTCATCTCTACCTACTACCATTAACATTTATTTTTTACTTTGTCTACCTGAGTGCCCATTTTGGCTGAGCCATCCCAATAACATCTTCACTCGAGTTACCAACTAATATATCCCACTTTAGCAGTCAGATTGAATCCACAAAAAATGGAAATAAAATGTAAATGCATTAAAATAGGTATCACACTGTCTACATCTACAATATGCTCAGCTACCATTTGGCAGAACCTATGAAGATTACTTAGAAGTAAGGGGTGGCTGCATGGTATTTAGGCTGCTGAATGTCATGTAACGCATGTTGGTTCTATCACATACCTCAAGCCGTTGAGTTTACTTAACATTGTCCAAAAGTAGACATACAAAAAATATAAATTTTTTTAAACTGATTTCTTTTTAAACTGACTTCATAAATTCTTATAATAAATGCAAAGAAAAGAACTAGAAGAAATGACCAACACTATTCTGCAACAAGATATACAGTACAATACAATTCAGCAAACATTATCATATGGTCAAGACTTAGACCATGCTTTTCCCAACTAGGGTTCCTTCAGACTTTGTTTGGGGTTCCTTCAGCAATGAATGATTTCAGATTAGTCACTGCTGACACCAATAATAATTTTGGTTATCTGTTAGGGGTCTTTCTTTCAATTGACCACCGGGCTAATGCACCATGAACTGTAGATATGTACATTATTAGTAGGGTTTCCTGAAAAGTTATTTCAAGGGTTTCTCCATGTTAAAAAGGATGAGAAAGGCCAACGTAGACTGTAGTAATCCTTTATCCTACTACCATTAACATTTATTTTTTACTCTGTCTACCTGAGTGCCCATTTTGGCTGAGCCATCCTAATAACATCTGCACTTGAGTTACCAACTAATATATCCCACTTTAGCAGTCAGATTGAATCCACAAAAAATGGAAATAAAATGTAAATGCACTAAAACAGGTATCACACTGTCTACATCTACAATATGCTCAGCTACCATTTGGCAGAACCTATGAAGATTACATAGAAGTAAGGGGTGGCTGCATGGTATTTAGGCTGCTGAATGTCATGTAACGCATGTTGGTTCTATGACATACCTCAAGCCGTTGAGTTTACCTAACATTGTCCAAAAGTAGACATACAAAAAATATACTTATTTTTTAAACTGATTTCTTTTTAAACTGACTTAATAAATTCTTATAATAAATGCAAAGAAAATAACTAGAAGAAATGACCAACACTATTCTGCAACAAGATATACAGTACAAGAAAAAGAAATCATCCAAAAATACCAAACCAATGCAGAGCTAATTCCTTACACTTGGGAGCCTTGAAATGATTATTTTAGAAAGACATCCAACCCTATACTCCTGTAATATAACAGATAAATGTTCAGAATCCAGGCCAGCAAAACTGTTGTTACACCAATACAGCTGCTTAGCACTGATTGGTTTTTGTTAAGTTGTTCAGTTTAAAAAAAAACAGAAGAAGAATGCAAATACAATTCAGCAAATATTATCATATGGTCAAGACTTAGACCATGCTTTTCCCAACCAGGGTTCCATGGAACCCTAGGTTTCCTTCAGACATTGCTTGGGGTTCCTTGAGCAATGAATGATTTCAGATTAGACACCAATAATCATTTTGGTTATTTGTTAGGGGGTCTTTCTTTCAATTGACCACCGCGCTAATGCACCATGAACTGTAGATATGTACATTATTAGTAGGGTTTCCTGAAAAGTTATTTCAAGGGTTTCTCCATGTTAAAAAGGATGAGAAAGGCCAACGTAGACTGTAGTAATCCTTTATCTTACTACCATTAACATTTATTTTTTACTCTGTCTACCTGAGTGCCCATTTTGAAATAACATCCTAATAACATCTGCACTCGAGTTACCAGCTAATATATCCCACTTTAGCAGTCAAATTGTTTATAACTATTACACTAATGGTAAGAAATTGTAACCAAGAGGACAAAAAAGTAAAAATAATGCAAAAGCACTCTGGTCTAGCCTTCTTTTACTCTCATGCCCTGGGCACAGGCCCATGAGTGCTACTAAAGTTGCCATCATTTCTGGGGAAAAATATCCGTCTTATGATCGATTTCCTGTCAATATATTGGTAATGAGTTCCATTTTTACCGGTCAGGTCAGTAAAACACTTGCTGGGGGCAGCCCTAATGAATGCTGATAGAGGATCTAATCTCTGCCAACTCAAGGCATCTCTTGAAGTAAGAGGAGCAGAGCTGTGCAACACTGCACACTGGGTTCATTAAATGCTGCAAGCTTCATACACAGGTGCTGACCTTCGCAAGATGATGAACTTGTTGCCTGGAGCAAGCAGACAATTATTCTCTCTGAACTGGCCCATGCTCATGGGCTCTTTTATCTTTTAAGGCTTAACTCCCAACAGATATTTCAAAAACACCAATAAATGCAGTTTGTGTAGGTATGAAAAAATGTATTTTAAATTCAACCAATGTTGAATTTGACCTTTTGTAATTCCCTGTACAGAGGAGCGCAAGCTAGGAGAGAGGAGGCTGCATTAGGAGTGTGCTGTATGGATCAGTGCTGACAAGGAAAATGCTGACAGAAGGAGACAGCAAAGAGATGACCTCATCAATTTGGTGCTATTTCTACAGGCTGAGGGCAGGGATGGGACCTTGCTGTGTTGCTTAATTACAGCACAGAAAATTCTGGGCACCAAACTGGCTGTGCTATGGGTAGGACTGTTAAAGTCTCATTAATGTCACCAGAACAGAAAGTGATTGGAAATCCAACATGGTATAGGTTGTCACACAATTGGAGAGCTGTTTGTTGACTTGCTATTGTCTCTTTGTATCTAAAAGAAACAGCAAAACGTTTTGGCATTAGACCTCTTTTACATGGGCCTAGCAGCTAACTCATGATCCCCCAAGGATTGCTTTGTCAGCAGTGTTCATAGTGGGCAATCAATTTGAAGGGGATATGCCACCTCTCACAGGCTGGTTTGAAGTGAGATTTCACACTGAAATGCCTCTTAACTGACCTGCAGCCTTATCCATTTGACGCAGTTGCATCAAAGTTGTAACATGGTCCTATTCACCTCAATACTGCCTGCCACTTTGACCTATCTTTTTGCCATTGCTGTGACAATATTTATATAGGGGTATCCACAGCCATTATCTGGTTAAGTATTACAAACATGCCTAACAGCTTGGTTTTACTGCCCAACAGTGCCCATGTGATATATTTCAATGCAGTTGTAGACCCTAGCAAGTCCATACAAGAAAAGGCTGCATGCTAATGATGTCAGTCCTCTCAGAAAGTCTTAGAGAATTGAAGTCGTTAGTGTGCAGCCTTTTCTTGTATGGACTTGTGATATGCTAGAGTAAGGACAGGCTTCTTTGGCCAACACCTTAGGCCAGAAAGACTGAGCAGCACTCTATACTAGGGTTTCTCAACTAGGGTACCTCTAGAGCATGGGTGTCAAACTGGCGCACCTCCAGCTGTTGCCAAACTATAAGTTCCATGAGGCATTGCAAGATTGATAATTACAAGCATGGCTCCCAAAGTTAGAGATATGATGGGACAGTTGGAGGGTCGCCAGTTTGACACCCCTGCTCTAGAGGTTGCTAGGGCTTCCTTGAGCAAAGCAAAATTTCTGCCTTTCAGATACGTTCCCACTGATACCCATGATCCTATAGGCTATCTGTAAGGGAGGAATTCTTTCTAATAACCGCAAGTGTATGGAACATTCTTCCCACTGACTTTTAAACTAAGAACTTCTTAGAGAATTGATGTCATTAGTGTGCAGTCTTTTCTTGTATGGACTTGCGATATGCTGGTGCGAGGACAGGCTTCAGCGGCCAGCACCTTGGGCTGGAAAGACTGAGCAACACTCTACACCAGGGTGTCTGATTAAGGTTCCATGGAACCCTAGGGTTCCTCCAGAGGTTGCTTGGTGTTCCTTGAGCAATGCAAGATGTCTGCCTTTCAGATAAGCTCCCACTGACACTATTGATCCTATAGGCTATCTGTAAGGGAACTTTCTTCCCACTGACCATCACACTAAAGTATCATGAGTTGTAGATATAATAATTCTTAGCAAGGGTTCCCTGAGAATGGAAAATGACTTCACTGTTTGTGTTGAGAAGGTTGAGAAAGGATGCTCTACATGGAGAATGCTGTAACAGTGTAGAACCAAGCAGCTAACATGTGACAGATGCATAATGGCTTGGCTTAGTTCTGTAAGATCAGCCCTATAAATTGAGAATGGTTTGTGAATTAAATTAGGGGTGACTCCTGCAATTTCCGGGTGAATCAACATGTCTTCTTGAAAAACACTTTATAGTGGAAGCTGGTACAAGATTCTGAAAGTTCTGTTTTAATGAGTCCATTCATTAAATACAGCAATTGCCTAATGCCATTGGAGAAGTTGACTGTAGAAAACAGCGTGTTTATATTAATAGGGTAATTAAAATATCACTCCGCATGTGTTTGAAAACCTGCCAAATTTGCAGCGGTTACCGCATCAGGCAATTAGGCTCAAATCTTTCCCAGTGAGAATACAGATTATTCTTGGCGAGACAGGACTAGCTTCAATGGAAGGGGCTTTCCCTTCATTGTTAATAAGCTCGCTGGACAAATCCAAAGAGCACAAACAATATCAGTCTTGCGGTACCAGACTTGTATAACATAATATCACTGGTGGATCGACTCATAAAGTGAGGCTTAATGAGCAAATTCCTTTGAAATGAAGTGCCCTGTTGTCTGCAGAATGAGACCCCCAACCTAAAAAAAATTCCATTCAAGTATGTGTTCATAAGTCAAAAAAGACCCTTCTATTACTCTCAGCTTCTTCCAAATCTCCAAATTCCTTTTTTTCTGGCTGCTACGTTCATTCTCCATGGTCCCACTGTATGTAGAAATGTAGCCACCCTCTCTTGTTTGGTTTTGAGATGGACTACGAACTATGGGATTTGGTTTGGGCTTTGAGCAGCGTACATGACCACCAATAACACAAACTACTCATTCCATGGAGGATGTTACAAGGAGGCAGAAAACACAGTAAGAAACTATTTAATGAAAACTAGATTACAGGGCCATTAAGTAGTGGATGCATATGGATTATTTTTGGAGAACAAGGATATCGTTTAGTGTCCCTTTAATAACAGGAGGTGAGGCTTGGCTAGTGTTCATGACAGCCTGGTCTACAACCAAGCTTGTAAATACTGTATAATAAATACTGTATAAGAATAAACTTCCATAAAACCTTGAACCAGTGTAAATAGCAAAGGCAATGCCTTAAGCCAGCCACAGATGGTGCAATTTTCTTTCCTGAAACCACAGGTTACCCCATCGACACTGACTGTCAGCGGGAATCCCTCCCGCTATAGCCGCTGGCGATATTTGCATGAAAAAACTGATCGATCAATTAACTTGGGTACAATCAGCCTGCCCATACATGGTTCAAATCTCGCCTGGTCCCTGCTAAACCAGCTGCTCTTCGAACTGTCTATGGCCGGCCTAAGTTTCCTAACTATATAATATCTTTACAGGATCTGAGTGCCCAGCCAATGCAGAAATAGGTGCTGAAAGTTGATATTCAGTAATCTTACTAGTGGAGTAAATTGCTGACATGTCCCAATATACAGCATTGGTATAATTGTGCCTTCATAATTCAGTCCTTGTTTTTAATTCTATTTGTTATTTTTGCTAATACTACGTTACGTGTTAAAAGCTTCACTTACCCCCTTGCTAAATAAATGCTAACACCCTCAATGTCTCCCTTAGTTGACTTTACCTATTTTGTCCAAGCCAGGCATTTTAGCTGGAGTTTTAAAAGTTTCTAAAAGTTGGAGTTTTCTGCTTTGAACCCTTGTCGGGTATTTTTTTCACCTGTGCTCCATTGAGGGAAATATCATTTATTTTTTTGTCCTGGAGACAAAACAGAAAGTCAGAGGAACCCTCCAAGCAGGGGCGGACTGACAACTCATGGGGCCCCCAGGCAATGGGGGATCATGGGGTCCCTGTGTCCTCACCCACACTCAAACCACACCCAAAAAAGCCTCTGAAAGGTACCAGGGGCATCTCATGGGGCCCCCTACTGACCCTGGGCCCTCGGACAGTGCCCGAGTGCTCTAATGGTTAGTCCGCCCCTGCCTCCAAGATAAGGAACATTCCCCTTTATCAGTAGTCACTGGAACATTTTTCCCCTTGGAAAGATTTCCCTTCTATTCCTGTTTTGGTGACAACTCAAATTTTGGAATTTTCCCTCACTGTCAGTTCCAGCAACAATGGTCACCAAGACAAATAGGGTGAATGCATCAAGGACACTGAATGCAATAGAAACTTGACAGTGGTTGTAATTCATCCCAATTCTATCCAAACTAAAAGAAAAATGTCTTTAGATAAACTTTAAAAATAGCTTCTGTTTATGTTGTGGGCACAGTTTCTGTCTGACTAGATGTTATTCTGATGTTGTTTTTGCAAGCTATGTTAACCTCTTATCAACCGCATAAAGTGGCATATAACGCCCAGCTGTCACACAAATGTGTTAACAGTAGCCAGAGGTTGTGTCCTGAGAGCATGCCTGCCAACTGCTTCTATATGCCCTCTGAAAAGCAATCCACAGATCACATTTCAGAGGTCAGTAAGCATTGCCACCAGTTTGAAAGAGCCCATGCAGTGCAGTGTTCCCCTTTAAGGTTTGTTTGGGTTTTTTTTTTTACGTTTATAGGTTTTGAAATTGATGTTTTGTTGTATCTGTTTTTCTACTATTTTTATAATTTTTTTTAACAAATAAACATTTTAAGTATACGTAAAATGGATTACTAATAGTTCCTAATAGTTCAGATATGCTTTATCATATTAATGTAATTTCAAAAGCTGTTATCAATAATTTTAAATCTGCAGCTTTTATTTAAATAATACCTGGCGATTCTGTCATGAAGGTCAATGTTCAACCACTCTCTGTTATAGGGTGACAACGCTCTGTCCCTATCTCCCAAATGTGCTCCTGCGTTGTCACACTGTCATATGGGCTTCCACTAGAGACAACAGGTGGCCATTTCAGCATACCTTACCCACTATATAGGAGGCCTCATGTATGGCCCCTGACATCATGAAAGGGTTGCATATGATGATATTAGTGAATATAATGCTAAGGAAAAAAGTAAAAGACTGAATACATACAACATCTGTTGTCCAAAGACTAGAAGTCTATTATGGGTAATGGTCAAAGACTACAGACCTACAACAGGTGATGGCCAAAGTCTACAGGTCTACTAGAGAAGATGGTCAAAGACTACAGGCCTACTGGTCAAAGACTACAGGTCAACTACAGGAGATGGTCAAACAATAAAGGCCCAATACAGGAGATGGACAAAGACTATAGAGGTAGTACAGGCAATGTTCAAAGACTACAGACTCAGTACAGGAGATGGTCAAAGACCACAGGTCTACTACAGTAGATGGTCAAAGTGTATAGGCCTAGTATAGGAGATTTTTAAAGGCTATAGGACTACTACAGAAGATGGTCAAAGACTACAGGTCTACTACAGGAGATAGTCAAACATTAAAGGCCCAATACAAGAAATGGTCAAAGACTATAGACCTAGTACAGGCAATGTTCAAAGACTATAGGCCTACTACAATAGATGGTCAACTACAGGAGATGGTCAAACAATAAGGCCCAATACAGGAGATGGACAAAGACTATAGAGCTAGTACAGGCAATGTTCAAAGACTACAGGCTTAATACAGGAGATGGTCAAAGACTACAGGTCTACTACAGGAGATGGTCAAAGAGTATAGACCTAGTACAGGAGATGTTTAAAGACTACAGGCCTTCTACAGTAGTTGGTCAAAGACCATGGGCTTACTACAGGAGATGGTCGAAGACTACAGACCTACTTCAGGGGATGTTCAAAGACTGAAGACATAATAAAAGAGTTGTTAGAGACTGGAGACATGCATCTGGAGACAGTTAAGGGCTGTTAGTAATTTCAAATCAGTGCTTCCACAGTTTTGCTATCTGTGGCCCCTCTATCAGTGACTTATGCCACATTTAATATTTTTCTAAGTAAGATCCATTATAAGATACCAAAGGAAAAAAAACAAGAAAAGAGAAAAGTGTCGGATAGCATGGAAAAAAGGAAGATGGTGTGAAAGGAATAAACCAAACCATTGACTAGTAGAATCCAGTGTGAAGAATATTTTCCTATACTGACCTGAGTAAGCACCTAAACACAGACTACTGACTTCAAGGTCCCTGAGGGCCACACAAAAAGTGTGAAAGGGCCACATGTGACCCAGGGCTGAAGGTCAGGCACCAAGGCCATAGACCAATCTTTCTCAACCTTTTCAACACAGAGGAATCCTTGAATTAACTTTCCGGTCTTAGGGTCTTAGCTAAAAAGATCAGTGGTGTCAGTGGGAACTTATCTAAGAGGCAGAAATTGCTCATTGCAACCTAGCAACCTCTGGAGGAACCCCGGTTGAGAAAAACTGCCATAGAGTAATAACAGAACACACTGGTTGTTTCCTTTATTTGACATGGGAAAGTTGGACCATTGCTGGGTCATGTTTGTTGATTAAAGCTAACCATATCCTAGATTGTAAGCTCCAAAGAGCAGGGCCCTCGAACCCCTCGTGTATTGTATTGTTACTGTATTGTCTCATGTACTATAATGTACAGCACTGAGCAAACTTTTTGGCGCTATATAAATACTGTATAATAATAATAATATGTTGCAGTTTGACAGTGCAACCGACTTTAGATCTACCAACAACCACGTAGTGCAAGAGCCTGCCCATCTGGATACAAATTGATTGGATAGGTTAGGTTGGTCTTCCTATTAACATAGCTTTGGTAATCTAAAGTTGATTGTACAATGATTGTATGGTAGTTTAGGATTGAAAATGTCGTCCATAACCAAGTGCATTATTCAGTTAGCATGTTCCTACAAGTGGAGATATCCCTAAAAGATCATTTCTGATTGGTTGTTTCGGGTGACTGCACTTTGCTAATTTTTGCCTTATCGGTGAGCCTGTTCGTGCTCTAATCTATAATGCACGCAGTTAGGTTTTATTATAATTAAATATTTCTTGATTATATAAATAACACAAGGCTCTTGTCCTTTAAAAAGTGGCTTGTACCCTTTAAAATATTATTACTTTTATTACATATAATGTAATTCCATTATATTTTGTAGTCTATTGATCCATTTTGTAGGTACCGTACTTGAGAAGAATTGCAATGTGCACACGAATTACATTAATGCTAAGGGAAATACCTCACTCCTGATGCCTGTTCTGAAACCAAGCAGAGATCAGCTGGCAGTGACATTTACAAGCTATGTACATTTTAGAGTAGATTTATTTTTATATTGCAAAACTCCCTTTGTGAGCTGCCCAGCATACTGTAGAATAAGAAGAAATAGCCACTAAACATTATGGGGTACATTTATACAAAAAGAATTCTGAAGTATACATCCAGTGAATGTACATTTGTTCTTTGTTAACAAATGTTATTAAGTTTTTTTTCTCTCTAGGTTGATAATTTCATTGATACAGAATAGAGTGAAGTAGAAAAATAATACATTTGCCCACTAGATGGAGCTGATGATCATAGGAAATAAATTACTGATTAAAGCCTGATTGGCTGACATTTATTGCCCTTCCAGTTCTAGTATACAGGAATGTACATGACGCTAATATAAAAGGAGAGTTCTAGTATACAGGAATGTACATGACGCTAATATAAAAGGAGAGTTCTAGTATACAGGAATTTACATGACGCTAATATAAAAGGAGAGTTCTAGTATACAGGAATTTACATGATGCGAATATAAAAAGGAGAGTTCTAGTATACAGGATTTTACATGACGCTAATATAAAAGGAGAGTTCTAGTAGACAGGAATTTACATGACGCTAATATAAAAGGAGAGTTCTAGTAGACAGGAATTTACATGACGCTAATATAAAAGGAGAGTTCTAGTAGACAGGAATTTACATGACGCTAATATAAAAGGAGAGTTCTAGTATACAGGAATTTACAATAACGATTATTACGTTTTTTTTCTCTCTAGGTTGATAATTTCATTGATACAGAATAGAGTGAAGTAGAAAAAAAATACATTTGCCCACTAGATGGAGCTGATGATCATAGGAAATAAATTACTATGATCGTCAGCACCATCTAGTGGCCATAATGCTGTACATTCCTGAATCACTGTATAAAAAAACATTCAACCTGGAGACAAAATAGCCTATTAACATTTGCTTTTTTGTCCCATTAACACAGAATGAAGGTACATGCAATTTCACAAGGATAGGATAAATAGGTCTGAAAATAATTTTTAATACACTCCTATTATTTAGAAAGGGTGTAAAAGTTCATTTTCACAAAAGTTATTGCATGTAAGCTCTAGCAAGCAGGGCCCTCTGATCCCTCCTGCACAGGGGCGGACTGACCATTTGAGCACTTGGGCACTGCCCGAGGGCCCGGGGTCAGTAGGGGGCCCCATGAGATACCCCTGGTATCTTTTTAAAGGTTTTTTTGAGTGTGGGCAAGGACACAGGGGCCCCATGATCCCCTATTGCCCGGGGGCCCCATGAGTTGTCAGTCCACCCCTGCTCCTGTATTAATTTGAATTGTAGTTATACTGTCTGCCCTTTTGTTGTAAAGCGCTGCGTAAACTTTTGGCGCGATATAAATCCTGTATTATAATATTAATTCTGAGAACTGTATATGGATAATAATTTTAATCAGTTTATTGCCTTTTTTTTAAAATTCATTTTGTACAATGTATTTACTAAAGCCCAACATAAGCAGCACTCCATTTTATCTCTTTACTTACCTCTATTTCTAGACACTCATCTTGATTTGTGGTTTAGCTACAAGATGCCTTAAAACACCCTTTTCTCTTGATGGAAATAAATATATGTGAACCAGGGGCAAACTGACCATTAGAGCACTCGGGCATTGCCCGAGGGCCCGGGGTCAGTAGGGGGCCCCATAAAATGCTTCTGGTACCTTTTTATAGGCTTTTTTGCGTGTGTTTTCAGTGTGGGCAAGGAAACAGGGGCCCCATGATCCCCAATTGCCCAGGGGCCCCATGAGTTGTCAGTCCGCCCCTGATGTGAACTCATTACCTGACAATGGATTTTATCATTTTGTCCAGTGAGTCCTATGAGTTTAACAGCACTGCTACTTTGTCAGATCTGTGACTTTACTTTTCATCCTTTGCATTCATGCAATACAGCTTGGTCACTGACCCGCCCCCAATCTGCTGATTGGATAGTGGGGAGTCTTACCAGACTGGTGAGGTTATTTGAGCTGCTCTCTCATCAGACAGTTCCCATTTTTAGACTGACACCACTCTAAAAAACAGGAAAGCCTGATTGGCTGACATTTATTGCCCTTCCAGTTCTAGTATACAGGAATTTACATGACGCTAATATAAAAGGAGAATTCTAGTAGACAGGAATTTACATGACGCTAACAGGGGCGGACTGACCATTTGGAAACTCGGGCACTGCCCGAGGGCCCAGGGTCAGTAGGGGGCCCCATGAGATGCCCCTGGTACCTTTTTCAAAGGCTTTTTTGAGTTTGGGCAAGGACACAGGGGCCCCATGATCCCCTATTGCCCGGGGGCCCCATGAGTTGTCAGTCCGCCCCTGGACGCTAATATATAAGGAAGAGTTCTAGTATACAGGAATTTACATGACGCTAATATAAAAGGAGAGTTCTAATATACAGGATTTTACATGACGCTAATATAAAAGGAGAGTTCTAGTATAGAGGAATTTACATGACGCTAATATAAAAGGAGAGTTCTAATATACAGGAATTTACATGACGCTAATATAAAAGGAGAGTTCTAGTATACAGGAATTTACATGACGCTAATATAAAAGGAGAGTTCTAGTATACAGGAATTTATGTGGCATTAATATAAAAGGAGAATTCTAGTATACAGGAATTTACATGACGCTAATATAAAATGAGAGTTCTAGTATAGAGGAATTTATGTGGCGCTAATATAAAAGGAGAGTTCTAATATACAGGAATTTATGTGGCATTAATATAAAAGGAGAGTTCTAGTATGCAGGAATTTATGTGGAATTATTATAAAAGGAGAATTCTAGTATACAGGAATTTACATGCTGCTAATATAAAAGGAGAGTTCTAATATACAGGAATTTATGTGGCACTAATATAAAAGGAGAATTCTAGTATACAGGAGTTTATGTGGCGCTAATATAAAAGGAGAGTTCTAATATACAGGAATTTATGTGGCATTAATATAAAAGGAGAATTCTAGTATACAGGAATTTACATGACGCTAATATAAAAGGAGAGTTCTAATATACAGGAATTTACATGACGCTAATATAAAAGGAGAGTTCTAGTATACAGGAGTTTATGTGGCATTAATATAAAAGGAGAGTTCTAGTATACAGGAGTTTATGTGGCATTAATATAAAAGGAGAGTTCTAATATACAGGAATTTATGTGGCATTAATATAAAAGGAGAGTTCTAGTATACAGGAATTTACATGACGCTAATATAAAAGGAGAGTTCTAGTATAGAGGAATTTACATGACGCTAATATAAAAGGAGAATTCTAGTATAGAGGAATTTATGTGGTGCTAATATAAAAGGAGAGTTCTAATATACAGGAATTTATGTGGCATTAATATAAAAGGAGAATTCTAGTATACAGGAATTTACATGACGCTAATATAAAAGGAGAGTTCTAGTATACAGGAATTTATGTGGCGCTAATATATAAGGAGATCTGGTAATTATACTGGCAGCATTTTCAAAAAGTAAGGAATTTGTAAGGAATCCATAGCTGGGTTAAATTGCATTTTTTTATATACTGTGGGGTTGTGATTTAATTTGAACGCTATCAGGCTGCAAGGCAATGACATACACTGGAGAATGTACAGTGTGGACACCAGACATTTTCATCAAGCAAACCATGCTATTGTCTGTGGTGTCTCGGGGTTTGCATAACAAAGGTTTGACAATCTAACCCAGGAGTTGTTTGTGTGTTATTTGTGACAGGCGTGTTTGGTTGCTCTCTGTAATGTAGTGTGAATACCACAAAGGATGTGCACGAGAATTACAGACTTTATATTTTGGCTACGGAACGTTTTTTTCTACTCTCTTGTAACAGTGTTATTATAAATGTTTGGGTCTTTATATATTATTATTTTTAAACACTTTGTCACTAATTAAAGCTTTTTTTATGTATAAGGCAACCTGTCTCAACCTTCTTATAGTAGAGGAACCTTTAAAAATGTTCCGATCTCAGGGAACCCGTTCTAAAAATGACTGTATCTGCAGCTCACTGTACATTATTGGTGGTCAAGGTGAAGAATGCTCCTTACAATCGTGGTCAGCTGGAAGAATCCCACTCTTAAGCCAACCATAGATCAAAATTTGGCTGGTTCAGCAGAGACTGGCCGTATTTTGATCCATCTATGGGCAGGCTGGTTGTACTGAAGTCGATCCATCAATAGACTTCAGTACAACCAGCCTGCCGGGTTTTTTTTTCTTTCATTCAGTCAGTGCCAGTGGCTATAGTGAGCATTGTATTCTGACAGCTGGGAAACCTCCTGCTGTCAGAATGCAAAAGCTTCCGTGGGAGGGATTCCTCCATCAACACTGACTGGGTTGATGTGGGAATCAAGTAATATTTTTTCTTGCAACCCATGGTTGCATTAAAGAAAATTGCTTACTGTATGGCCTGTTTTATAAATAGCTAAAAGGATAATGGGTTTAAAATTCAAGTAGTAGAAATTGTCCCTTCCTCAAGGAACCCCTAGCAACCTCTGGAGGAACCCTAGGGTTTCACGAAATCCTGGCTGAGAAAGGCTGGAATTTATATATATATATATATATATATATATATATATATATATATATATATTCCAGTGGTTGCCACTGCACAGGGAAGATACAACACGCATACATAAAGTTTATGTTGATGATCTTGTCTTCCTCAGGCTCATGTTCCTCAGGCTCATCTTCTTCTGGCTAGTCTTCCTCCGGCTCACTTTCTTCAGGCTTTCTTCAACCTTTGCCATCATTACCACCCACATATAATGGCTTTATCAAGTACACTTGATGATGTCAACATATGTGGAGGGTAATGGTCCTGAGGAAGACAAGCTTGTGCCTCGTCAAAATGTTGCAAAAAGTTTATCACTGAGGGCTCGTTCACAACAGGGGGTGCATCTGAGTAACTGTGCATATAAAACAAACCATATGCAGCATCCAATGATATATAGTTTTACCAAACTAATCACAACAGAAAGGGTGGAGCTTGTACGAAAAAAAACAATAATTCAGGCAAACCAAGGACAGCAAGTCAAATATGCGCCCAGACGAGGAGACCCACCTCTGAGATCTTCCCCATACACCAAGCAAACATTTTGAGGTTTTTTTGGGCTAGAGTGTGAAGGGTTAGAACCTCTGCCAATTTTGTATTGTTTCTATTCTGTTCTGACATCCTGTAAGTTACAGTGGCCACCAGGACAACGTGACCAGATATTTAAAATGAAGTCTGGGGACACCCTACTGACCATGCCCACTTTTAATAGGTGGTGCAGAGGTGGAGCATGATGTGCCAAATGGTGCATATGGCCAAATTGTGCTAACAATGGGAGGGGCCTAAAGAGATATAGTTAAAGAAAACCTGAGCCTACTCTTCTCTGGATCAAGAGTATGTATTACACAGAGTGAAGGGGCTAGGATTAAATAAGGCACAGAGTGTAGAGGTCAAAAATAAGTGAAGCACAGAGTACCTCCCAAGCATAATGTTGCAAGGCGAATTGTCACCATGGACCGGGGATGCCATTGGAGAACTGGGGATGAATCTCTTGATACTTTTTTGCTGGGGAAAACCCCCTAAAATCAGGAATTGTCTCCAGAATCCAGAAACATCCTAGTTTAGGATGGTAAGGAAAATCTCTATGACGGGGATTTAGACACCAAAAAAATCCAACAGTGGTAAATCAACCCCACTTTTTCCAAATCCCAAGCTGGTATTATACCTCAAAATATATTAGACTAAGCGTGTTTTTCAACCTTTTTTGTGCAAAGGCACACTTTTTTCATGAAAAAAATCACGAGGCACACCACCATTAGAAAATGTTAAAAAAATTTACCTCTGTGCCTATATTGACTATATATAAAGTAATTCTCTTGAATAGGAATCAAACACAAAGAAATTATTTTATAATTACTTTATTATGAAATAATAAAGTATTTTATAATTGGACCCGGGGGCCGGACCAAGAGTAGATGAATGATGTGTATGTGTCATCCATAGTAAGTATAGTAATATTCCCCCATAGTAAGCATAGTAATTAATCCCCCATATAGTAATTCATCCCCCATAGTAATTAATCCCCCATATAGTAATTCATCCCCCATAGTAATTCATCCTCCATATAGTAATTCATCCCCCATAGTAATTCATCCCCCATAGTAATTAATCCCCCATATAGTAATTCATCCCCCATAGTAATTCATCCCCCATAGTAATTAATCCCCCATATAGTAATTCATCCCCCATAGTAATTAATCCCCCATATAGTAATTCATCCCCCATATAGTAATTCATCCCCCATAGTAATTCATCCCCCATATAGTAATTCATCCCCCATAGTGTAATTCATCCCCCATAGTGTAATTCATCCCCCATAGTAATTCATCCCCCATAGTAATTCATCCCCCATATAGTAATTCATCCCCCATATAGTAATTCATCCTCCATATAGTAATTCATCCCCCATAGTAATTCATCCCCCATATAGTAATTCATCCCCCATAGCAA